>NW_026542796.1:0-189335 GCF_028750875.1 Macrosteles quadrilineatus | reverse complement strand
GTACAAGGTTGTACAAGTGTGTACAAGGTTGTACAAGTGTGTACAAGGTTGTACAAGTGTGTACAAGGTTGTACAAGTGTGTACAAGGTTGTACAAGTGTGTACAAGGGTGTACAAGTGTGTACAAGGTTGTACAAGTTTTTACAAGGTTGTACAAGTGTGTACAAGGGTGTAAAATCGTGTACAAGGATGTACAAGTTTGTACAAGTTTGTACAAGGTTGTACAAGTGTGTACAAGGATGTACAAGTTTGTACAAGGGTGTACAAGGGTGTACAAGTGTGTACGATAAGTAAAAGTGTGTACAAGGGTGTACAAGGTTGTACAAGTGTGTACAAGGTTGTACAATTGTGTACAAGGCTGTACAACTGTGTACAAGGTTGTACAATTGTGTACAAGGCTGTACAAGTGTGTACAAGGTTGTACAAATGTGTACAAGGTTGTACAAGTGTGTACAAGGATGTACAAGTTTGTACAAGGTTGTACAAGTGTGTACAAGGTTGTACAAGTTTGTACAAGGGTGTACAAGTGTGTACGATGTGTAAAAGTTTGTACAAGGGTGTACAACGTTGTACAAGTGTGTACAAGGTTGTACAATTGTGTACAAGGCTGTACAATTTTGTACAAGGCTGTACAAGTGTGTACAAGGTTGTACAATTGTGTACAAGGCTGTACAATTGTGTACAAGGTTGTACAAGTGTGTACAAGGTTGTACAAGTGTGTACAAGGTTGTACAATTGTGTACAAGGCTGTACAAGTGTGTACAAGGTTGTACAAGTGTGTACAAGGTTGTACAAGTGTGTACAAGGTTGTACAAGTGTGTCCAAGGTTGTACAAGTGTGTACAAGTCTGTACAAGTGTGTACAAGGTTGTACAATTGTGTGTCAGGTTGTACAAGTGTGTACAAGGTTGTACAAGTGTGTACAAGGGTGTTACAATCGTGTACAAGGATGTACAAGTTTGTACAAGTTTGTACAAGGATGTACAAGTTTGTACAAGTTTGTACAAGTTTGTACAAGGTTGTACAAGTGTGTACAAGGATGTACAAGTTTGTACAAGGGAGTACAAGTTTGTACAAGATTGTACAAGTGTGTACTGGGTTGTACAAGTGTGTACAAGATTGTATAAGTTTGTACAAGGTTGTACAAGTGTGTACAAGGGAGTACAAGTGTGTACAAATGTGTACAAGTTTTACAAGGTTGTACAAGTGTGTACAAGGTTGTACAAGTGTGTACAAGGTTGTACAAGTGTGTACAAGCTTGTACAAGTGTGTACAAGGGTGTACAAGTGTGTACAAGGTGTACAAGTGTGCACAAGCTTGTACAAGTGTGTACAAGGGTGTACAAGTGTGTACAAGGTTGTACAAGTTTTTACATGGTTGTACAAGTGTGTACAAGGTTGTACAAGGTTGTACAAGTGTGTACAAGGTTGTACAAGTGTGTACAAGGTGTACAAGAGTGTACAAGGTTGTACAAATGTGTACAAGGGTGTACAAAAGTGTACAAGGGTGCACAAGTTTGAACAAAGGTGTACAAGTGTATACAAGCTTGTACAAGTGTGTACAAGCATGTACAAGTGTGTACAAGCATGTACAAGTGTGTACAAGGGTGTACAGGTTTGTACAAGGTTGTACAAGTGTGTACAAGGGTGTACAAGTGTGTACAAGGTTGTACAAGTGTGTACAAGCTTGTACAAGTGTGTACAAGGGTGTACAAGTGTGTACAAGGTTGTACAAGTGTGTACAAGCTTGTACAAGTGTGTACAAGGGTGTACAAGTGTGTACAAGGTTGTACAAGTTTTTACATGGTTGTACAAGTGTGTACAAGGTTGTACAAGGTTGTACAAGTGTGTACAAGGTTGTACAAGAGTGTACAAGGTTGTACAAGTGTGTACAAGGTTGTACAAGTGTGTACAAGGTTGTACAAGTGTGTACAAGGTTGTACAAGTGTGTACAAGGTTGTACAAGTGTGTACAAGGTTGTACAAGTGTGTACAAGGTTGTACAAGTGTGTACAAGGTTGTACAAGTGTGTACAAGGTTGTACAAGTGTGTACAAGGTTGTACAGGTGTGTACAAGGTTGTACAAGTGTGTACAAGGTTGTACAAGTGTGTACAAGGTTGTACAAGTGTGTACAAGGGTGTACAAGTGTGTACAAGGTTGTACAAGTTTTTACAAGGTTGTACAAGTGTGTACAAGGGTGTAAAATCGTCGTACAAGGATGTACAAGTTTGTACAAGTTTGTACAAGGTTGTACAAGTGTGTACAAGGATGTACAAGTTTGTACAAGGGTGTACAAGTGTGTACGATAAGTAAAAGTGTGTACAAGGGTGTACAAGGTTGTACAAGTGTGTACAAGGTTGTACAAGTGTGTACAAGGGTGTACAAGTGTGTACAAGGTTGTACAAGTTTTTACAAGGTTGTACAAGTGTGTACAAGGGTGTAAAATCGTGTACAAGGATGTACAAGTTTGTACAAGTTTGTACAAGGTTGTACAAGTGTGTACAAGGATGTACAAGTTTGTACAAGGGTGTACAAGTGTTTACGATAAGTAAAAGTGTGTACAAGGGTGTACAAGGTTGTACAAGTGTGTACAAGGTTGTACAAGTGTGTACAAGGTTGTACAATTGTGTACAAGGCTGTACAACTGTGTACAAGGTTGTACAATTGTGTACAAGGCTGTACAAGTGTGTACAAGGTTGTACAAGTGTGTACAAGGTTGTACAAGTGTGTACAAGGATGTACAAGTTTGTACAAGGGTGTACAAGTGTGTACGATGTGTAAAAGTTTGTACAAGGGTGTACAAGGTTGTACAAGTGTGTACAAGGTTGTTACAATTGTGTACAAGGCTGTACAATTTTGTACAAGGCTGTACAAGTGTGTACAAGGCTGTACAAGTGTGTACAAGGTTGTACAATTGTGTACAAGGCTGTACAATTGTGTACAAGGTTGTACAAGTGTGTACAAGGTTGTACAAGTGTGTACAAGGTTGTACAAGTTTTTACAAGGTTGTACAAGTGTGTACAAGGGTGTAAAATCGTGTACAAGGATGTACAAGTTTGTACAAGTTTGTACAAGGTTGTACATGTGTGTACAAGGATGTACAAGTTTGTACAAGGGTGTACAAGTGTGTACGATAAGTAAAAGTGTGTACAAGGGTGTACAAGGTTGTACAAGTGTGTACAAGGTTGGTACAATTGTGTACAAGGCTGTACAACTGTGTACAAGGTTGTACAATTGTGTACAAGGCTGTACAATTGTGTACAAGGCTGTACAAGTGTGTACAAGGTTGTACAAGTGTGTACAAGGTTGTACAAGTGTGTACAAGGATGTACAAGTTTGTACAAGGGTGTACAAGTGTGTACGATGTGTAAAAGTTTGTACAAGGGTGTACAAGGTTGTACAAGTGTGTACAAGGTTGTACAATTGTGTACAAGGCTGTACAATTTTGTACAAGGCTGTTCAAGTGTGTACAAGGCTGTACAAGTGTGTACAAGGTTGTACAAGTGTGTACAAGGTTGTACAATTGTGTACAAGGCTGTACAACTGTGTACAAGGTTGTACAATTGTGTACAAGGCTGTACAAGTGTGTACAAGGTTGTACAAGTGTGTACAAGGTTGTACAAGTGTGTACAAGGATGTACAAGTTTGTACAAGGGTGTACAAGTGTGTACGATGTGTAAAAGTTTGTACAAGGGTGTACAAGGTTGTACAAGTATGTACAAGGTTTTACAATTGTGTACAAGGCTGTACAACTGTGTACAGGTTGTACAATTGTGTACAAGGCTGTACAAGTGTGTACAAGGTTGTACAAGTGTGTACAAGGTTGTACAAGTGTGTACAAGGATGTACAAGTTTGTACAAGGGTGTACAAGTGTGTACGATGTGTAAAAGTTTGTACAAGGGTGTACAAGGTTGTACAAGTGTGTACAAGGTTGTACAATTGTGTACAAGGCTGTACAATTTTGTACAAGGCTGTACAAGTGTGTACAAGGTTGTACAATTGTGTACAAGGCTGTACAATTGTGTACAAGGTTGTACAAGTGTGTACAAGGTTGTACAAGTGTGTACAAGGTTGTACAATAGTGTACAAGGCTGTACAAGTGTGTACAAGGTTGTACAAGTGTGTACAAGGTTGTACAAGTGTGTACAAGGTTGTACAAGTGTGTCCAAGGTTGTACAAGTGTGTACAAGTCTGTACAAGTGTGTACAAGGTTTGTACAATTGTGTGTCAGGTTGTACAAGTGTGTACAAGGTTGTACAAGTGTGTACAAGGGTGTACAATCGTGTACAAGGATGTACAAGTTTGTACAAGTTTGTACAAGTTTGTACAAGGTTGTACAAGTGTGTACAAGGATGTACAAGTTTGTACAAGGGAGTACAAGTTTGTACAAGATTGTACAAGTGTGTACTGGGTTGTACAAGTGTGTACAGATTGTATAAGTTTGTACAAGGTTGTACAAGTGTGTACAAGGGAGTACAAGTGTGTACAAATGTGTACAAGTTTTACAAGGTTGTACAAGTGTGTACAAGGTTGTACAAGTGTGTACAAGGTTGTACAAGTGTGTACAAGCTTGTACAAGTGTGTACAAGGGTGTACAAGTGTGTACAAGGTTGTACAAGTGTGTACAAGCTTGTACAAGTGTGTACAAGCTTGTACAAGTGTGTACAAGCTTGTACAAGTGTGTACAAGGGTGTACAAGTGTGTACAAGGTTGTACAAGTTTTTACATGGTTGTACAAGTGTGTACAAGGTTGTACAAGGGTTGTACAAGTGTGTACAAGGTTGTACAAGTGTGTACAAGGTTGTACAAGAGTGTACAGGTTGTACAAATGTGTACAAGGGTGTACAAAAGTGTACAAGGGTGCACAAGTTTGAACAAAGGTGTACAAGTGTATACAAGCTTGTACAAGTGTGTACAAGCATGTACAAGTGTGTACAAGGGTGTACAGGTATGTACAAGGTTGTACAAGTGTTGTACAAGGGTGTACAAGTGTGTACAAGGTTGTACAAGTGTGTACAAGCTTGTACAAGTGTGTACAAGGGTGTACAAGTGTGTACAAGGTTGTACAAGTGTGTACAAGCTTGTACAAGTGTGTACAAGGGTGTACAAGTGTGTACAAGGTGTACAAGTTTTTACATGGTTGTACAAGTGTGTACAAGGTTGTACAAGGTTGTACAAGTGTGTACAAGGTTGTACAAGAGTGTACAAGGTTGTACAAGTGTGTACAAGGTTGTACAAGTGTGTACAAGGTTGTACAAGTGTGTACAAAGTTGTACAAGTGGTGTACAAGGTTGTACAAGTGTGTACAAGGTTGTACAAGTGTGTACAAGGTTGTACAAGTGTGTACAAGGTTGTACAAGTGTGTACAAGGTTGTACAAGTGTTGTACAAGGTTGTACAAGTGTGTACAAGGTTGTACAAGTGTGTACAAGGGTGTACAAGTGTGTACAAGGTTGTACAAGTTTTTACAAGGTTGTACAAGTGTGTACAAGGGTGTAAAATCGTGTACAAGGATGTACAAGTTTGTACAAGTTTGTACAAGGTTGTACAAGTGTGTACAAGGATGTACAAGTTTGTACAAGGGTGTACAAGGGTGTACAAGTGTGTACGATAAGTAAAAGTGTGTACAAGGGTGTACAAGGTTGTACAAGTGTGTACAAGGTTGTACAATTGTGTACAAGGCTGTACAACTGTGTACAAGGTTGTACAATTGTGTACAAGGCTGTACAAGTGTGTACAAGGTTGTACAAATGTGTACAAGGTTGTACAAGTGTGTACAAGGATGTACAAGTTTGTACAAGGGTGTACAAGTGTGTACGATGTGTAAAAGTTTGTACAAGGGTGTACAAGGTTGTACAAGTGTGTACAAGGTTGTACAATTGTGTACAAGGCTGTACAATTTTGTACAAGGCTGTACAAGTGTGTACAAGGCTGTACAAGTGTGTACAAGGTTGTACAATTGTGTACAAGGCTGTACAATTGTGTACAAGGTTGTACAAGTGTGTACAAGGTTGTACAAGTGTGTACAAGGTTGTACAATTGTGTACAAGGCTGTACAAGTGTGTACAAGGTTGTACAAGTGTGTACAAGGTTGTACAAGTGTGTACAAGGTTGTACAAGTGTGTACAAGGTTGTACAAGTGTGTACAAGGTTGTACAAGTGTGTACAAGGTTGTACAAGTTTTTACAAGGTTGTACAAGTGTGTACAAGGGTGTAAAATCGTGTACAAGGATGTACAAGTTTGTACAAGTTTGTACAAGGTTGTACAAGTGTGTACAAGGATGTACAAGTTTGTACAAGGGTGTACAAGTGTGTACGATAAGTAAAAGTGTGTACAAGGGTGTACAAGGTTTCCAATGTGTACAAGGTTGTACAATTGTGTACAAGACTGTACAACTGTGTACAAGGTTGTACAATTGTGTACAAGGCTGTACAAGTGTGTACAAGGTTGTACAAGTGTGTACAAGGTTGTACAAGTGTTTACAAGGATGTACAAGTTTGTACAAGGGTGTACAAGTGTGTACGATGTGTAAAAGTTTGTACAAGGGTGTACAAGGTTGTACAAGTGTGTACAAGGTTGTACAATTGTGTACAAGGCTGTACAATTGTGTACAAGGCTTTACAAGTGTGTACAAGGCTGTACAAGTGTGTACAAGGTTGTACAAGTGTGTACAAGGCTGTACAATTTTTACAAGGCTGTACAAGTGTGTACAAGGTTGTACAATTGTGTACAAGGCTGTACAATTGTGTACAAGGCTGTACAACTGTGTACAAGGTTGTACAATTGTGTACAAGGCTGTACAAGTGTGTACAAGGTTGTACAAGTGTGTACAAGGTTGTACAAGTGTGTACAAGGATGTACAAGTTTGTACAAGGGTGTACAAGTGTGTACGATGTGTAAAAGTTTGTACAAGGGTGTACAAGGTTGTACAAGTGTGTACAAGGTTGTACAATTGTGTACAAGGCTGTACAACTGTGTACAAGGTTGTACAATTGTGTACAAGGCTGTACAAGTGTGTACAAGGTTGTACAAGTGTGTATAAGGTTGTACAAGTGTGTACAAGGATGTACAAGTTTGTACAAGGGTGTACAAGTGTGTACGATGTGTAAAAGTTTGTACAAGGGTGTACAAGGTTGTACAAGTGTGTACAAGGTTGTACAATTGTGTACAAGGCTGTACAATTTTGTACAAGGCTGTACAAGTGTGTACAAGGTTGTACAATTGTGTACAAGGCTGTACAATTGTGTACAGGGTTGTACAAGTGTGTACAAGGTTGTACAAGTGTGTACAAGGTTGTACAATTGTGTACAAGGCTGTACAAGTGTGTACAAGGTTGTACAAGTGTGTACAAGGTTGTACAAGTGTGTACAAGGTTGTACAAGTGTGTACAAGGTTGTACAAGTGTGTACAAGGTTGTACAAGTGTGTACAAGGTTGTACAATTGTGTGTCAGGTTGTACAAGTGTGTACAAGGTTGTACAAGTGTGTACAAGGTTGTACAAGTGTGTACAAGGGTGTACAATCGTGTACAAGGATGTACAAGTTTGTACAAGTTTGTACAAGTTTGTACAAGGTTGTACAAGTGTGTACAAGGATGTACAAGTTTGTACAAGGTTGTACAAGTGTGTACAAGGATGTACAAGTTTGTACAAGGGAGTACAAGTTTGTACAAGATTGTACAAGTGTGTACTGGGTTGTACAAGTGTGTACAAGATTGTATAAGTTTGTACAAGGATGTACAAGTGTGTACAAGGGTGTACAAGTGTGTACAAATGTGTACAAGTTTTACAAGGTTGTACAAGTGTGTACAAGGTTGTACAAGTTGTGTACAAGGTTGTACATGTGTGTACAAGGGTGTACAAGTTTTTACAAGGCTGTACAAGTGTGTACAAGGTTGTACAAGGTTGTACAAGGCTGTACAAGTGTGTACAAGGTTGTACAAGGTTGTACAAGTGTGTACATTGTGTACAAGTTTTTACAAGGTTGTACAAGTGTGTACAAGGTTGTACAAGTGTGTACAAGGCTGTACAATTGTGTACAAGGTTGTACAAGTGTGTACAAGGTTGTACAAGTGTGTACAAGGTTGTACAATTGTGTACAAGGCTGTACAAGTGTGTACAAGGTTGTACAAGTGTGTACAAGGCTGTACAATTGTGTACAAGGTTGTACAAGTGTGTACAAGGTTGTACAAGTGTGTACAAGGTTGTACAATTGTGTACAAGGCTGTACAAGTGTGTTCAAGGTTGTACAAGTGTGTACAAGGTTGTACAAGTGTGTACAAGGGTGTACAATTGTGTACAAGGATGTACAAGTGTGTACAAGGTTGTACAAGTGTGTACAAGGATGTACAAGTTTGTACAAGAGCTGTACAAGTGTGTACGAAGTGTAAAAGTTTGTACAAGGGTGTACAAGTTTGTACAAGTGTGTACAAGGTTGTACAATTGTGTACAAGGCTGTACAAGTGTGTACAAGGTTGTACAATTTTGTACAAGGCTGTACAAGTGTGTACAAGGTTGTACAAGTGTGTACAAGGCTCTACAATTGTGTACAAGGTTGTACAAGTGTGTACAAGGTAGTACAAGTGTGTACAAGGTTGTACAATTGTGTACAAGGCTGTACAAGTGTGTACAAGGTTGTACAATTGTGTACAAGGCTGTACAAGTGTGTAAAAGGTTGTACAAGTGTGTACAAGGTTGTACAAGTGTGTACAAGGTTGTACAAGTGTGTACAAGGTTGTACAAGTGTGTACAAGGTTGTTCAAGTGTGTACGAGGTTGTACAATTGTGTACATGGTTGTACAAGTGTGTACAAGGTTGTACAATTGTGTACAAGGCTGTACAAGTGTGTACAAGTTTGTACAAGGTTGTACAAGTGTGTACAAGGGTGTACAAGTTTTAACAAGGTTGTACAAGTGTGTACAAGGTTGTACAAGTGTGTACAAGGCTGTACAATTGTGTACAAGGTTGTACAAGTGTGTACAAGGTTGTACAAGTGTGTACAAGGTTGTACAATTGTGTACAAGGCTGTACAAGTGTGTACAAGGTTGTAAAAGTGTGTACAAGGCTGTACAATTGTGTACAAGGTTGTACAAGTGTGTACAAGGTTGTACAAGTGTGTACAAGGTTGTACAATTGTGTACAAGACTGTACAAGTGTGTACAAAGTTGTGCAAGTGTGTACAAGGTTGTACAAGTGTGTACAAGGTTGTACAATTGTGTACAAGGTTGTACAAGTGTGTACAATGTTGTACAAGTGTGTACAATCGTGTACAAGGATGTACAAGTTTGTACAAGATTGTAAAATTGTGTATTGGGTTGTACAAGTGTGTACAAGATTGTATAAGTTTGTACAAGGTTGTACAAGTGTGTACAAGGGTGTACAAGTGTGTACAAATGTGTACAAGTGTGTACAGGGGTGTACAAGTTTGTACAACTGTGTACAAGTTTTACAAGGTTGTACAAGTGTGTACAAGGTTGTACAAGTTGTGTACTGGGTTGTACAAGTGTGTACAAGATTGTATAAGTTTGTACAAGGTTGTACAAGTGTGTACAAGGGTGTACAAGTGTGTACAAATGTGTACAAGTGTGTACAGGGGTGTACAAGTTTGTACAAGGGTGTACAAGTTTTACAAGGTTGTACAAGTGTGTACAAGGTTATACAAGTTGTGTACAAGGTTGTACATGTGTGTACAAGGGTGTACAAGTGTGTACAAGGTTGTACAAGTGTGTACAAGCTTGTACAAGTGTGTACAAGCTTGTACAAGTGTGTACAAGGGTGTACAAGTGTGTACAAGGTTGTACAAGTTTGTACAAGGTTGTACAAGTGTGTACAAGGATGTACAAGTTTGTACAAGGGTGTACAAGTGTGTACGATAAGTAAAAGTGTGTACAAATGTGTACAAGTGTGTACAGGGGTGTACAAGTTTGTACAAGGGTGTACAAGTTTTACAAGGTTGTACAAGTGTGTACAAGGTTATACAAGTTGTGTACAAGGTTGTACATGTGTGTACAAGGGTGTACAAGTGTGTACAAGGTTGTACAAGTGTGTACAAGCTTGTACAAGTGTGTACAAGCTTGTACAAGTGTGTACAAGGGTGTACAAGTGTGTACAAGGTTGTACAAGTTTGTACAAGGTTGTACAAGTGTGTACAAGGATGTACAAGTTTGTACAAGGGTGTACAAGTGTGTACGATAAGTAAAAGTGTGTACAAGGGTGTACAAGGTTGTACAAGTTTGTACAAGGTTGTACAATTGTGTACAAGGCTGTACAAGTGTGTACAAGGTTGTACAATTGTGTACAAGGCTGTACAAGTGTGTACAAGGTTGTAAAAGTGTGTACAAGGCTGTACAATTGTGTACAAGGTTGTACAAGTGTGTACAAGGGTGTACAATCGTGTACAAGGATGTACAAGTTTGTACAAGATTGTACAAGTGTGTACTGGGTTGTACAAGTGTGTACAAGATTGTATAAGTTTGTACAAGGTTGTACAAGTGTGTACAAGGGTTTACAAGTGTGTACAAATGTGTACAATTGTGTACAGGGGTGTACAAGTTTGTACAAGGGTGTACAAGTTTTACAAGGTTGTTCAAGTATGTACAAGGTTGTACAAGTTGTGTACTGGGTTGTACAAGTGTGTACAAGATTGTATAAGTTTGTACAAGGTTGTACAAGTGTGTACAAGGGTGTACAAGTGTGTACAAATGTGTACAAGTGTGTACAGGGGTGTACAAGTTTGTACAAGGGTGTACAAGTTTTACAAGGTTGTACAAGTGTGTACAAGGTTGTACAAGTTGTGTACAAGGTTGTACATGTGTGTACAAGGGTGTACAAGTGTGTACAAGGTTGTACAAGTGTGTACAAGCTTGTACAAGTGTGTACAAGGGTGTACAAGTGTGTACAAGGTTGTACAAGTTTTTACAAGGTTGTACAAGTGTGTACAAGGCGGTAAAATCGTGTACAAGGATGTACAAGTTTGTACAAGTTTGTACAAGGTTGTACAAGTGTGTACAAGGATGTACAAGTTTGTACAAGGGTGTACAAGTGTGTACGATAAGTAAAAGTGTGTACAAGGGTGTACAAGGTTGTACAAGTGTGTACAAGGTTGTACAATTGTGTACAAGGCTGTACAAGTGTGTACAAGGTTGTACAATTGTGTACAAGGCTGTACAAGTGTGTACAAGATTGTACAAGTGTGTACAAGGTTGTACAAGTGTGTACAAGGATGTACAAGTTTGTACAAGGGTGTACAAGTGTGTACGATGTGTAAAAGTTTGTACAAGGGTGTACAAGGTTGTACAAGTGTGTACAAGGTTGTACAATTGTGTACAAGGCTGTACAAGTGTGTACAAGGTTGTACAATTTTGTACAAGGCTGTACAAGTGTGTACAAGGTTGTACAAGTGTGTACAAGGCTGTACAATTGTGTACAAGGTTGTACAAGTGTGTACAAGGTTGTACAAGTGTGTACAAGGTTGTACAATTGTGTAGAAGGCTGTACAAGTGTGTACAAGGTTGTACAAGTGCGTACAAGGTTGTACAAGTGCGTACAAGGTTGTAGAAGTGTGTACAAGGTTGTAAAAGTGTGTACAAGGTTGTACAAGTGTGTACAAGGTTGTACAAGTGTGTACAAGGTTGTACAATTGTGTATCAGGTTGTACAAGTGTGTACAAGGATATACAAGTTTGTACAAGTGTGTACAATCGTGTACAAGGATGTACAAGTTTGTACAAGGGTGTACAAGGTTGTACAAGTGTGTACAAGGTTGTACAATTGTGTACAAGGCTGTACAATTTTGTACAAGTCTGTACAAGTGTGTACAAGGCTGTACAAGTGTGTACAAGGTTGTACAATTGTGTACAAGGCTGTACAATTGTGTACAAGGTTGTACAAGTGTGTACAAGGTTGTACAAGTGTGTACAAGGTTGTACAATTGTGTACAAGGCTGTACAAGTGTGTACAAGGTTGTATAAGTGTGTACAAGGTTGTACAAGTGTGTACAAGGTTGTACAAGTGTGTACAAGGTTGTACAAGTGTGTACAAGGTTGTACAAGTGTGTACAAGGTTGTACAATTGTGTGTCAGGTTGTACAAGTGTGTACAAGGTTGTACAAGTGTGTACAAGGGTGTACAATAGTGTACAAGGATGTACAAGTTTGTACAAGTTTGTACAAGTTTGTACAAGGTTGTACAAGTGTGTACAAGGATGTACAAGTTTGTACAAGGGAGTAAAAGTTTGTACAAGATTGTACAAGTGTGTACTGGGTTGTACAAGTGTGTACAAGATTGTATAAGTTTGTACAAGGTTGTACAAGTGTGTACAAGGGTGTACAAGTGTGTACAAATGTGTACAAGTTTTACAAGGTTGTACAAGTGTGTACAAGGTTGTACAAGTTGTGTACAAGGTTGTACATGTGTGTACAAGGGTGTACAAGTTTTTACAAGGCTGTACAAGTGTAAACAAGGTTGTACAAGGTTGTACAAGGCTGTACAAGTGTGTACAAGGTTGTACAAGGTTGTACAAGTGTGTACATTGTGTACATTGTGTACAAGTTTTTACAAGGTTGTAAAAGTGTGTACAAGGTTGTACAAGTGTGTACAAGGCTGTACAATTGTGTACAAGGTTGTACAAGTGTGTACAAGGTTGTACAAGTGTGTACAAGGTTGTACAATTGTGTACAAGGCTGTACAAGTGTGTACAAGGTTGTACAAGTGTGTACAAGGCTGTACAATTGTGTACAAGGTTGTACAAGTGTGTACAAGGTTGTACAAGTGTGTACAAGGTTGTACAATTGTGTACAAGGCTGTACAAGTGTGTTCAAGGTTGTACAAGTGTGTACAAGGGTGTACTATTGTGTACAAGGATGTACAAGTGTGTACAAGGTTGTACAAGTGTGTACAAGGATGTACAAGTTTGTACAAGGGCTGTACAAGTGTGTACGAAGTGTAAATGTTTGTACAAGGGTGTACAAGTTTGTACAAGTGTGTACAAGGTTGTACAATTGTGTACAAGGCTGTACAAGTGTGTACAAGGTTGTACAATTTTGTACAAGGCTGTACAAGTGTGTACAAGGTTGTACAAGTGTGTACAGGGCTCTACAATTGTGTACAAGGTTGTACAAGTGTGTACAAGGTTGTACAAGTGTGTACAAGGTTGTACAATTGTGTACAAGGGTTTACAAGTGTGTACAAGGTTGTACAATTGTGTACAAGGCTGTACAAGTGTGTAAAAGGTTGTACAAGTGTGTACAAGGTTGTACAAGTGTGTACAAGGTTTTACAAGTGTGTACAAGGTTGTTCAAGTGTGTACAAGGTTGTACAAGTGTGTACGAGGTTTCAAAATTGTGTACAAGGTTGTACAAGTGTGTACAAGGTTGTACAATTGTGTACAAGGCTGTACAAGTGTGTACAAGGTTGTACAAGGTTGTACAAGTGTGTACAAGGGTGTACAAGTTTTAACAAGGTTGTACAAGTGTGTACAAGGTTGTACAAGTGTGTTCAAGGCTGTACAATTGTGTACAAGGTTGTACAAGTGTGTACAAGGTTGTACAAGTGTGTACAAGGTTGTACAATTGTGTACAAGGCTGTACAAGTGTGTACAAGGTTGTACAAGTGTGTACAAGGCTGTACAATTGTGTACAAGGTTGTACAAGTGTGTACAAGGTTGTACAAGTGTGTACAAGGTTGTACAATTGTGTACAAGACTGTACAAGTGTGTACAAAGTTGTGCAAGTGTGTACAAGGTTGTACAAGTGTGTACAAGGTTGTACAATTGTGTACAAGGTTGTACAAGTGTGTACAAGGTTGTACAAGTGTGTACAAGGGTGTACAATCGTGTACAAGGATGTACAAGATTGTACAAGATTGTACAAGTGTGTACTGGGTTGTACAAGTGTGTACAAGATTGTATAAGTTTGTACAAGGTTGTACAAGTGTGTACAAGGGTGTACAAGTGTGTACAAGGCTGTACAATTGTGTACAAGGTTGTACAAGTGTGTACAAGGTTGTACAAGTGTGTACAAGGTTGTACAATTGTGTACAAGACTGTACAAGTGTGTACAAAGTTGTGCAAGTGTGTACAAGGTTGTACAAGTGTGTACAAGGTTGTACAATTGTGTACAAGGTTGTACAAGTGTGTACAAGGTTGTACAAGTGTGTACAAGGGTGTACAATCGTGTACAAGGATGTACAAGATTGTACAAGGTTGTACAAGTGTGTACTTGGTTGTACATGTGTGTACAAGGGTGTACAAGTGTGTACAAGGTTGTACAAGTGTGTACAAGCTTGTACAAGTGTGTACAAGGGTGTACAAGTGTGTACAAGGGTGTACAAGTGTGTACAAGGTTGTACAAGTTTTTACAATGTTGTACAAGTGTGTACAAGGCGGTAAAATCGTGTACAAGGATGTACAAGTTTGTACAAGTTTGTACAAGGTTGTACAAGTGTGTACAAGGATGTACAAGTTTGTACAAGGGTGTACAAGTGTGTACGATAAGTAAAAGTGTGTACAAGGGTGTACAAGGTTGTACAAGTGTGTACAAGGTTGTACAATTGTGTACAAGGCTGTACAAGTGTGTACAAGGTTGTACAATTGTGTACAAGGCTGTACAAGTGTGTACAAGATTGTACAAGTGTGTACAAGGTTGTACAAGTGTGTACAAGGATGTACAAGTTTGTACAAGACACCTTTGTCCTTTAAATAACAAGACATCTCTCTAAATAACAAGACATCCCTCTAAATAACAAGACATCCCACTAAATAACAAGACGTCCCTCTAAATAACAAGACATCCCTTTTAAATAACAAGACATTCCTCTAAATAACAAGACATCCCTCTAAATAACAAGACATCCCTCCAAATAAAAAGACATCCCTCTAAATAGCAAGACATCCCTCTAAATAACAAGACATCCCTCCAAATAACAAGACATCCCTCTAAATAACAAGACATCCCTTTTAAATAACAAGACATTCCTCTAAATAACAAGACATCCCTCTAAATAACAAGACATCCCTCTAAATAACAAGACATCCCTCTAAATACCAAGACATCCCTCTAAACATTAAGACATCCCTTCAAATAACAAGACATCCCTCTAAATAACAAGACATCCCTCTAAATAACAAGACATCCCTCTAAATAAAAAGACATCCCTCTAAATAACTAGACATCCCTCCAAATACCAAGACATCCCTCTAAATAACAAGACATCCCTCTAAATAAAAAGACATCAATCTAAATAACTAGACATCCCTCCAAATACCAAGACATCCCTCTAAATAACAAGACATCCCTCTAAATAACAAGACATACCTCCAAATAACAAGACATCCCTCTAAATTATAAGACATCCCTCTTAATAACAAGCATCCCTCCAAATAACAAGACATCCCTCTAAATAACAAGACATCCCTCCAAATATGAAGACATCCCTCCAAATATGAAGACATCCCTCTAAATAACAAGACATCCCTCTAAATAACAAGACATCCCTCTAAATAACAAGACATCTCTCTAAATATTAAGACATCCCTTCAAATAACAAGACATCCCTCTAAATAACAAGACATCCCTCTAAATAACAAGACATCCCTCTAAATAACAAGACATCCCTCTAAATAACAAGACATCCCTCTAAAAAACAAGACATCCCTCTAAATAACAAGACATCCCTCTAAAAAACAAGACATCCCTCTAAATATTAAGACATCCCTCTAAATAACAAGACATCCCTCCAAATATTAAGACATCCCTCTAAATAACAAGACATCCCTCTAAATAACAAGACATCCCTCTAATAAACTAGACATTCCGCTAAATATTAAGACATCCCTCTAAATAACAAGACATCCCTCCAAATACCAAGACATCCCTCTAAATATTAAGACATCCCTCCAAATAACAAGAAAACCCTTTAAAAAACAAGACATCCCTCTAAATAACAAGACATCCCTCTAAATAACAAGACATCCCTCTAAATATTAAGACATCCCTCCAAATAACAAGACATCCCTCTAAATATTAAGACATCACTCTAAATAACAAGACATCCCTCTAAATATTAAGACATCCCTTTAAATATCAAGACATCTCTCTAAATAACAAGACATCCCTCTAAATAACAAGACATCCCACTAAATAACAAGACGTCCCTCTAAATAACAAGACATCCCTTTTAAATAACAAGACATTCCTCTAAATAACAAGACATCCCTCTTAATAACAAGACATCCCTCCAAATAAAAAGACATCCCTCTAAATAGCAAGACATCCCTCTAAATAACAAGACATCCCTCCAAATAACAAGATATCCCTCTAAATAACAAGACATTCCTCCAAATAACAAGACTTCCCTCCAAATAAGAAGACATCCCTCTAAATAACAAGACATCCCTCTAAATAACAAGACATCCCTCTAAATACCAAGACATCCCTCTAAATATTAAGACATCCCTCCAAATAATAAGACAACCCTTTAAAAAACAAGACATCCCTCTAAATAACAAGACATCTCTCTAAATAACAAGACATCCCTCTAAATATTAAGACATCCCTTCTAATAACAAGACATCCCTCTAAATATTAAGACATCCCTCTAAATAACAAGACATCCCTCTAAATATTAAGACATCCCTTTAAATAACAAGACATCTCTCTAAATAACAAGACATCCCTCTAAATATTAAGACATCCCTCCAAATAACAAGACATCCCTCTAAATATTAAGACATCCCTCTAAATAACAAGACATCCCTCTAAATATTAAAACATCCTTTAAATAACAAGACATCTCTCTAAATAACAAGACATCCCTCTAAATAACAAGACATCCCACTAAATAACAAGACATCCCTCTAAATAACAAGACATCCCTTTTAAATAACAAGACATTCCTCTAAATAACAAGACATCCCTCTAAATAACAAGACATCCCTCCAAATAACAAGAAATCCCTCAAAATAGCAAGACATCCCTCTAAATATTAAGACATCCCTTCAAATAACAAGACATCCCTCTAAATAACAAGACATCCCTCTAAATAACAAGACAACCCTCTAAATAAAAAGACATCCCTCTAAATAACTAGACATCCCGCCAAATACCAAGACATCCCTCTAAATAACAAGACATCCCTCTAAATAAAAAGACATCCCTCTAAATAACTAGACATCCCTCCAAATACCAAGACATCCCTCTAAATAACAAGACATCCCTCTAAATAACAAGACATACCTCCAAATAACAAGACATCCCTCTAAATTATAAGACATCCCTCTTAATAACAAGCATCCCTCCAAATAACAAGACATCCCTCTAAATAACAAGACATCCCTCCAAATACGAAGACATCCCTCCAAATATGAAGACATCCCTCTAAATAACAAGACATCCCTCTAAATAACAAGACATCCCTCTAAATAACAAGACATCTCTCTAAATATTAAGACATCCCTTCAAATAACAAGACATCCCTCTAAATAACAAGACATCCCTCTAAATAACAAGACATCCCTCTAAATAACAAGACATCCCTCTAAATAACAAGACATCCCTCTAAATAACAAGACATCCCTTTTAAATAACAAGACATTCCTCTAATTAACAAAACATCCCTCTAAATAACAAGACATCCCTCCGAATAAAAAGACATCCCTCTAAATATTAAGACATCAATCTAAATAACAAGACATCCCTCCAAATAACAAGACAACCCTCTAAAAAACAAAAAACCCTCTAAATAACAAGACATCTCTCTAAAAAACAAGACATCCCTCTAAATATCAAGACATCCCTCTAAATAACAAGACATCCATCTATATAACAAGACATTCCTCTAAATATTAAGACATCCCTCTAAATAACAAGACATACCTGTAAATAACAAGACATCCCTCTAAATAACAAGACATCCCATCTAAATTACAACACAACCCTCTAAAAAACAAGACATCCCGTAAGACATTCCGCTAAATATTAAGACATCCCTCTAAATAACAAGACATCCCTCTAAATATTAAGACATCCCTTCAAATAACAAGACATCCCTCTAAATAACAAGACATCCCTTCAAATAACAAGACATCCCTCTAAATATAAAGACATCCCTCTAAATAACAAGACATCCCTCTAAATATTAAGACATCCCTTTAAATAACAAGACATCTCTCTAAATAACAAGACATCCCTCTAAATAACAAGACATCCCACTAAATAACAAGACATCCCTCTAAATAACAAGACATCCCTTTTAAATAACAAGACATTCCTCTAAATAACAAGACATCCCTCTAAATAACAAGACATCCTTTCAAATAAAAAGACATCCCTCTAAATAGCAAGACATCCCTCTAATAAACAAGACATTCCGCTAAATATTAAGACATCCCTCTAAATAACAAGACATCCCATCTAAATTACAAAACAACCCTCTAAAAAACAAGACATCCCTCCAAATAACAAGACAACCCTCTAAAAAACAAGACATCCCTCTAAATAAAAAGACATCTCTCCAAATAACAAGACATCCCTCTAAATAACAAGACATCCCACTAAAAAACAAGACATCCCTCTAAATATTAAGACATCCCTCTAAATAACAAGACATCCCTCCAAATATTAAGACATCCCTCTAAATAACAAGACATCCCTCTAAATAACAAGACATCCCTCTAATAAACTAGACATTCCGCTAAATATTAAGACATCCCTCTAAATAACAAGACATCCCTCCAAATACCAAGACATCCCTCTAAATATTAAGACATCCCTCCAAATAACAAGACAACTCTTTAAAAAACAAGACATCCCTCTAAATAACAAGACATCCCTCTAAATAACAAGACATCCCTCTAAATATTAAGACATCCCTCCAAATAACAAGACATCCCTCTAATAAACAAGACATTCCGCTAAATATTAAGACATCCCTCTAAATAACAAGACATCCCATCTAAATTACAAAACAACCCTCTAAAAAACAAGACATCCCTCCAAATAACAAGACAACCCTCTAAAAAACAAGACATCCCTCTAAATAAAAAGACATCTCTCCAAATAACAAGACATCCCTCTAAATAACAAGACATCCCACTAAAAAACAAGACATCCCTCTAAATATTAAGACATCCCTCTAAATAACAAGACATCCCTCCAAATATTAAGACATCCCTCTAAATAACAAGACATCCCTCTAAATAACAAGACATCCCTCTAATAAACTAGACATTCCGCTAAATATTAAGACATCCCTCTAAATAACAAGACATCCCTCCAAATACCAAGACATCCCTCTAAATATTAAGACATCCCTCCAAATAACAAGACAACTCTTTAAAAAACAAGACATCCCTCTAAATAACAAGACATCCCTCTAAATAACAAGACATCCCTCTAAATATTAAGACATCCCTCCAAATAACAAGACATCCCTCTAAATATTAAGACATCCCTCTAAATAACAAGACATCCCTCTAAATATTAAGACATCCCTTTAAATAACAAGACATCTCTCTAAATAACAAGACATCCCTCTAAATAACAAGACATCCCACTAAATAACAAGACGTCCCTCTAAATAACAAGACATCCCTTTTAAATAACAAGACATTCCTCTAAATAACAGGACATCCCTCTAAATAACAAGACATCCCTCCAAATAAAAAGACATCCCTCTAAATAGCAAGACATCCCTCTAAATAACAAGACATCCCTCCAAATAACAAGATATCCCTCTAAATAACAAGACATTCCTCCAAATAACAAGACTTCCCTCCAAATAAGAAGACATCCCTCTAAATAACAAGACATCCCACTAAATAACAAGACGTCCCTCTAAATAACAAGACATCCCTTTTAAATAACAAGACATTCCTCTAAATAACAAGACATCCCTCTAAATAACAAGACATCCCTCCAAATAAAAAGACATCCCTCTAAATAGCAAGACATCCCTCTAAATAACAAGACATCCCTCCAAATAACAAGATATCCCTCTAAATAACAAGACATTCCTCCAAATAACAAGACTTCCCTCCAAATAAGAAGACATCCCTCTAAATAACAAGACATCCCTCTAAATAACAAGAAATCCCTCTAAATACCAAGACATCCCTCTAAATATTAAGACATCCCTCCAAATAACAAGACAACCCTTTAAAAAACAAGACATCCCTCTAAATAACAAGACATCCCTCTAAATAACAAGACGTCCCTCTAAATATTAAGACATCCCTTCAAATAACAAGACATCTCTCTAAATAACAAGACATCCCTCTAAATAACAAGACATCCCACTAAAAAACAAGACATCCCTCTAAATAACAAGACATCCCTTTTAAATAACAAGACATTCCTCTAAGTAACAAGACATCCCTCTAAATAACAAGACATCCCTCCAAATAACAAGAAATCCCTCAAAAAAGCAAGACATCCCTCTAAATATTAAGACATCCCTTCAAATAACAAGACATCCCTCTAAATAACAAGACATCCCTCTAAATAACAAGACATCCCACTAAATAACAAGACATCCCTCTAAATAACAAGACATCCCTTTTAAATAACAAGACATTCCTCTAAATAACAAGACATCCCTCTAAATAACAAGACATCCCTCCAAATAAAAAGACATCCCTCTAAATAGCAAGACATCCCTCTAATAAACAAGACATTCCGCTAAATATTAAGACATCCCTCTAAATAACAAGACATCCCTCTAAATATTAAGACATCCCTTTAAATAACAAGACATCTCTCTAAATAACAAGACATCCCTCTAAATAACAAGACATCCCACTAAATAACAAGACATCCCTCTAAATAACAAGACATCCCTTTTAAATAACAAGACATTCCTCTAAATAACAAGACATCCCTCTAAATAACAAGACATCCCTCCAAATAAAAAGACATCCCTCTAAATAGCAAGACATCCCTCTAATAAACAAGACATTCCGCTAAATATTAAGACATCCCTCTAAATAACAAGACATCCAATCTAAATTACAAGACAACCCTCTAAAAAACAAGACATCCCTCTAAATAAAATGACATCTCTCCAAATAACAAGACATCCCTCTAAATAACAAGACATCCCACTAAAAAACAAGACAACCCTCTAATAAACTAGACATTCCGCTAAATATTAAGACATCCCTCTAAATAACAAGACATCCCTCCAAATACCAAGACATCCCTCTAAATATTAAGACATCCCTCCAAATAACAAGACAACTCTTTAAAAAACAAGACATCCCTCTAAATAACAAGACATCCCTCTAAATAACAAGACATCCCTCCAAATATTAAGACATCCCTCCAAATAACAAGACATCCCTCTAAATATTAAGACATCCCTCTAAATAACAAGACATCCCTCTAAATATTAAGACATCCCTTTAAATAACAAGACATCTCTCTAAATAACAAGACATCCCTCTAAATAACAAGACATCCCACTAAATAACAAGACGTCCCTCTAAATAACAAGACATCCCTTTTAAATAACAAGACATTCCTTTTAAATAACAAGACATCCCTCTAAATAACAAGACATCCCTCCAAATAAAAAGACATCCCTCTAAATAGCAAGACATCCCTCTAAATAACAAGACATCCCTCCAAATAACAAGATATCCCTCTAAATAACAAGACATTCCTCCAAATCACAAGACTTCCCTCCAAATAAGAAGACATCCCTCTAAATAACAAGACATCCCTCTAAATAACAAGACATCCCTCTAAATACCAAGACATCCCTCTAAATATTAAGACATCCCTCCAAATAACAAGAGAACCCTTTAAAAAACAAGACATCCCTCTAAATAACAAGACATCCCTCTAAATAACAAGACATCCCTCTAAATATTAAGACGTCCCTTCAAATAACAAGACATCCTTCTAAATATTAAGACATCCCTCTAAATAACAAGACATCCCTCTAAATATTAAGACATCCCTTTAAATAACAAGACATCTCTCTAAATAACAAGACATCCCTCTAAATAACAAGACATCCCTTTTAAATAACAAGACATTCCTCTAAATAACAAGACGTCCCTCTAAATAACAAGACATCCCTCCAAATAAAAAGACATCCCTCTAAATAGCAAGACATCCCTCTAATAAACAAGACATTCCGCTAAATATTAAGACATCCCTCTAAATAACAAGACATCCCTCTAAATATTAAAACATCCCTTTAAATAACAAGAAATCTCTCTAAATAACAAGACATCCCTCTAAATAACAAGACATCCCACTAAATAACAAGACATCCCTCTAAATAACAAGACATCCCTTTTAAATAACAAGACATTCCTCTAAATAACAAGACATCCCTCTAAATAACAAGACATCCCTCCAAATAAAAAGACATCCCTTTAAATAGCAAGACATCCCTCTAATAAACAAGACATTCCGCTAAATATTAAGACATCCCTCTAAATAACAAGACATCCCATCTAAATTACAAGACAACCCTCTAAAAAACAAGACATCCCTCCAAATAACAAGACAACCCTCTAAAAAACAAGACATCCCTCTAAATAAAAAGACATCTCTCCAAATAACAAGACATCCCTCTAAATAACAAGACATCCCACTAAAAAACAAGACATCCCTCTAAATATTAAGACGTCCCTTTAAATAACAAGACATCCCTCCAAATATTAAGACATCCCTCTAAATAACAAGACATCCCTCTAAATAACAAGACATCCCTCTAATAAACTAGACATTCCGCTAAATATTAAGACATCCCTCTAAATAACAAGACATCCCTCCAAATACCAAGACATCCCTCTAAATATTAAGACATCCCTCCAAATAACAAGACAACTCTTTAAAAAACAAGACATCTCTCTAAATAACAAGACATCCCACTAAATAACAAGACATCCCTCTAAATATTAAGACATCCCTCCAAATAACAAGACATCCCTCTAAATATTAAGACATCCCTCTAAATAACAAGACATCCCTCTAAATATTAAGACATCCCTTTAAATAACAAGACATCTCTCTAAATAACAAGACATCCCTCTAAATAACAAGACATCCCACTAAATAACAAGACGTCCCTCTAAATAACAAGACATCCCTTTTAAATAACAAGACATTCCTCTAAATAACAAGACATCCCTCTAAATAACAAGACATCCCTCCAAATAAAAAGACATCCCTCTAAATAACAAGACATCCCTCTAATAAACTAGACATTCCGCTAAATATTAAGACATCCCTCTAAATAACAAGACATCCCTCCAAATACCAAGACATCCCTCTAAATATTAAGACATCCCTCCAAATAACAAGACAACTCTTTAAAAAACAAGACATCCCTCTAAATAACAAGACATCCCTCTAAATAACAAGACATCCCTCCAAATATTAAGACATCCCTCCAAATAACAAGACATCCCTCTAAATATTAAGACATCCCTCTAAATAACAAGACATCCCTCTAAATATTAAGACATCCCTTTAAATAACAAGACATCTCTCTTGTACACAATTGTACAACCTTGTACAACCTTGTACACACTTGTACAACCTTGTACACACTTGTACAACCTTGTACACACTTGTACAACCTTGTACACACTTGTACAACCTTGTACACAATTGTAAAACATTGTACACACTTGTACAACCTTGTACAAACTTGTACACACTTGTATAAACTTTTACATCCTTGTACACATTTGTACACCCTTGTACACACTTGTACAACCTTGTACAAACCTGTAAACCCTTGTACAAACTTGTACACACTTGTACAAGCTTGTACACACTTGTACACCCTTGTACAAACTTGTACACCCTTGTACAAACTTGTGCACCCTTGTACACTTTTGTACACCCTTGTACACATTTGTACAACCTTGTACAAACTTGTACACACTTGAACAAACTTGTACACACTTGTACAAAATTGTACATTCTTGTACATACTTGTACATCCTTGTACACATTTGTACAACCTAGTACAAACCTGTACACCATTGTACACACTTGTACAAGCTTGTACACACTTGTACACCCTTGTACAAACTTGTGCACCCTTGTACACTTTTGTACACCCTTGTACACATTTGTACAACCTTGTACAAACTTAAACACACTTGTACAAACATGTACACACTTGAACAACCATGTACACACTTGTACAACCTTGTACACACTTGTACACGCTTGTACACACTTGTACAACCTTGTACAAAATTGTACAACCTTGTACACACTTGTACACCTTTGTACACACTTGTACAACCTTGTACACACTTGTACAACCTTGTACACACTTGTACAACCTTGTACACACTTGTACAACCTTGTACACACTTGTACAACCTTGTACACAATTGTAAAACATTGTACACACTTGTACAACCTTGTACAAACTTGTACACACTTGTATAAACTTTTACATCCTTGTACACATTTGTACACCCTTGTACACACTTGTACAACCTTGTACAAACCTGTAAACCCTTGTACAAACTTGTACAAGCATGTACACGATTGTACAAGCTTGTACACGATTGTACACCCTTGTACACACTTGTGCACCCTTGTACACACTTGTACAACCTTGTACACACTTGTACAACCTTGTACACACTTGTAAAACCTTGTACACACTTGTACAACCTTGTACACACTTGTACAACCTTGTACACACTTGTACAACCTTGTACAACCTTGTACAAACTTGTACACACTTGTACAAACTCTTACATCCTTGTACACATTTGTACACCCTTGTACACACTTGTACAAACTTGTAAATTCTTGTACATACTTGTACACCCTTGTACACACTTGTACAAACTTGTACACACTTGTACACCCTTGTACAAACTTGTGCACCCTTGTACACTTTTGTACACCCTTGTACACATTTGTACAACCTTGTACAAACTTGTACACACTTGAACAAACTTGTACACACTTGTACAACCTTGTACACACTTGTACAACCTTGTACACACTTGTACAACCTTGTACACGCTTCTACAACCTTGTACACACTTGTACAACCTTTTACACAATTGTAAAACCTTGTACACACTTGTACATTCTTGTAAAAACTTGTACTTACTTGTACAACCTTGTACAAACTTGTACACACTTGTACAAACTTTTACATCCTTGTACACATTTGTACACCCTTGTACACACTCTTACAACCTTGTACAAACCTGTACACCCTTGTACACACTTGTACAAGCTTGTACACGATTGTACACCCTTGTACACACTTGTGCACCCTTGTATACATTTGTACAACCTTGTACAAACTTGTACACAATTGTACAAACTTGTACACACTTGTACAAACTTGTACACCCTTGTACACACTTGTACAACCTTGTACACACTTGTACAAACTTGTACACCCTTGTACACACTTGTACAACCTTGTACACACTTGTACACACTTGTACACACTTGTACAACCTTGTACACACTTGTACAACCTTGTACACAATTGTACAACCTTGTACAACCTTGTACACACTTGTACAACCTTGTACACACTTGTACAACCTTGTACACACTTGTACAACCTTGTAAAAACTTGTACAACCTTGTACACACTTGTACACCCTTGTACACACTTGTACAAGCTTGTACACACTTGTACAACCTTGTACACACTTGTTCACCCTTGTACACACTTGTACAACCTTTTACAAACTTGTACACACTTGTACAAAATTGTACATTCTTGTACATACTTGTACATCCTTGTACACATTTGTACAACCTAGTACAAACCTGTACACCATTGTACACACTTGTACAAGCTTGTACACACTTGTACACCCTTGTACAAACTTGTGCACCCTTGTACACTTTTGTACACCCTTGTACACATTTGTACAACCTTGTACAAACTTAAACACACTTGTACAAACATGTACACACTTGAACAACCATGTACACACTTGTACAACCTTGTACACACTTGTACAAGCTTGTACACACTTGTAAAACCTTGTACACACTTGTACAACCTTGTACACACTTGTACAACCTTGTACACAATTGTAAAACCTTGTACACACTTGTACAACCTTGTACAAACCTGTACACCCTTGTACACACTTGTACAAGCTTGTACACGATTGTACACTCTTGTACACACTTGTGCAACCTTGTACACACTTGTGCAACCTTGTACACACTTGTACAACCTTGTAAACACTTGTACAACCTTGTACACACTTGTTCAAGCTTGTAAACACTTGTACAACCTTGTACAAACCTGTACACCCTTGTACACACTTGTACACCCTTGTACAAACTTGTGCACCCTTGTACACTTTTGTACACCCTTGTACACATTTGTACAACCTTGTACAAACTTGTACACACTTGTACAAACTTGTACACACTTGTACAACCTTGTACACACTTGTACATCCTTGTACACACTTGTACAACCTTGTACACACTTGTACAACCTTGTACACAATTGTAAAACATTGTACACACTTGTACACACTTGTATAAACTTTTACATCCTTGTACACATTTGTACACCCTTGTACACACTTGTACAACCTTGTACAAACCTGTAAACCCTTGTACACACTTGTACAAGCTTGTACACGATTGTACAAGCTTGTACACGATTGTACACCCTTGTACACACTTGCGAACCCTTGTACACACTTGTACCACCTTGTACACACTTGTACAACCTTGTACACACTTGTACAACCTTGTACACACTTGTACAACCTTGTACACACTTGTACAACCTTGTACAACCTTGTACAAACTTGTACACACTTGTACAAACTTTTACATCCTTGTACACATTTGTACACCCTTGTACACACTTGTACAAACTTGTACATTCTTGTACATACTTGTACACCCTTGTACACACTTGTACAAACTTGTACATTCTTGTACATACTTGTACACCCTTGTACACACTTGTACAACCTTGTACAAACCTGTAAACCCTTGTACAAGCTTGTACACACTTGTACAAGCTTGTACACACTTGTACACCCTTGTACAAACTTGTGCACCCTTGTACACTTTTGTACACCCTTGTACACATTTGTACAACCTTGTACAAACTTGTACACACTTGAACAAACTTGTACACACTTGTACAACCTTGTACACACTTGTACAACCTTGTACACACTTGTACAACCTTGTACACATTTGTACAAGCTTGTACACACTTGTACAAGCTTGTACACACTTGTACAACCTTGTACACACTTGTACAACCTTTTACACAATTGTTAAACCTTGTACACACTTGTACATTCTTGTACAAACTTGTACTTACTTGTACAACCTTGTACAAACTTGTACACACTTGTACAAACTTTTACGTCCTTGTACACATTTGTACACCCTTGTACACACTTGTACAACCTTGTACAAACCTGTACACCCTTGTACACACTTGTACAAGCTTGTACACGATTGTACCTACACCCTTGTACACACTTGTGCACCCTTGTACACACTTGTACACCCTTGTACACACTTGTACAACCTTTTACAAACTTGTACACACTTGTACAAACTTGAACATTCTTGTACATACTTGTACACCCTTGTAAACACTTTGTACAAGGAAGTACAAGTGTGTACAAGCTTGTACAAGTGTGTACAAGCTTGTACAAGGTTGTACAAGTGTGTACAAGGTTGTACAAGTGTGTACAAGGTTGTACAAGTGTGTACAAGGTTGTACAAGTGTGTACAAGGGTGCACAAGTGTGTACAAGGGTGTACAATCGTGTACAAGCTTGTACAATCGTGTACACACTTGTACAACCTTGTACACACTTGTACAACCTTGTACACACTTGTACAACCTTGTACAAGCTTGTACACACTTGTACAAGCTTGTACACACTTGTACTTCCTTGTACAAAGTGTTTACAAGGGTGTACAAGTATGTACAAGAATGTTCAAGTTTGTACAAGTGTGTACAAGTTTGTAAAAGGTTGTACAAGTGTGTACAAGGGTGTACAAGTGTGTACAAGGGTGCACAAGTGTGTACAAGGGTGTAGGTACAATCGTGTACAAGCTTGTACAAGTGTGTACAAGGGTGTACAGGTTTGTACAAGGTTGTACAAGTGTGTACAAGGGTGTACAAATGTGTACAAGGACGTAAAAGTTTGTACAAGTGTGTACAAGTTTGTACAAGGTTGTACAAGTAAGTACAAGTTTGTACAAGAATGTACAAGTGTTTACAAGGTTTAACAATTGTGTAAAAGGTTGTACAAGTGTGTACAAGGTTGTACAAGTGTGTACAAGCTTGTACAAGTGTGTACAAGCTTGTACAAATGTGTACAAGGTTGTACAAGTGTGTACAAGGTTGTACAAGTGTGTACAAGGTTGTACAAGTGTGTACAAGTTTGTTCAAGTGTGTACAAGTTTGTACAAGGTTGTACAAATGTGTACAAGGGTGTACAAAAGTGTACAAGGGTGCACAAGTTTGTACAAGGGTGTACAAGTGTGTACAAGCTTGTACAAGTGTGTACAAGCTTGTACAAGGGTTTACAGGTTTGTACAAGGTTGTACAAGTGTGTACAAGGGTGTACAAGTATGTACAAGAATGTACAAGTTTGTACAAGTGTGTACAAGGGTGTACAAGTATGTACAAGAATGTACAAGTTTGTACAAGTGTGTACAAGGGTGTACAAATGTGTACAAGGATGTAAAAGTTTGTACAAGTGTGTACAAGTTTGTACAAGGTTGTACAAGGTTGTACAAGTGTGTACAAGGTTGTACAAGTGTGTACAAGGTTGTACAAGTGTGTACAAGGTTGTACAAGTGTGTACAAGGTGGTACAAGTGTGTACAAGGGTTCGCAAGTGTGTACAAGGGTGTACAATCGTGTACAAGCTTGTACAATCGTGTACAAGCTTGTACAAGTGTGTACAAGGGTTTACAGGTTTGTACAAGGTTGTACAAGTGTGTACAAGGGTGTACAAATGTGTACAAGGATGTAAAAGTTTATACAAGTGTGTACAAGTTTGTACAATGTTGTACAAGTGTGTACAATGTTTTACAATTGTGTACAAGGTTGTACAAGTGTGTACAAGGTTGTACAAGTGTGTACAAGGATGTACAAGTGTGTACAAGGTTGTACAAGTGTGTACAAGTTTGTACAAGTGTGTAAAAGTTTGTACAAGGTTGTACAAATGTGTACAAGGGTGTACAAAAGTGTACAAGGGTGCACAAGTTTGTACAAGGGTGTACAAGTGTGTACAAGGGTGTACAGGTTTGTACAAGGTTGTACAAGTGTTTACAAGCTTGAACAAGTGTGTACAAGGTTGTACAAGTGTTTACAAGGTTGTACAAGTGTGTACAAGGTTGCACAAGTGTGTACAAGGTTGCACAAGTGTGTACAAGAGTGTACAATCGTGTACAAGCTTGTACAAGTGTGTACAAGGGTGTACAGGTTTGTACAAGGTTGTACAAGTGTGTACAAGGTTTTACAATTGTGTACAAGGTTGTACAAGTGTGTACAAGGTTGTACAAGTGTGTACAAGGTTTTACAAGTGTGTACAAGCTTGTACAAGTGTGTACAAGGTTGTACAAGTGTGTACATGGTTGTTCAAGTGTGTACATGTTTGTACAAGTGTGTTTAAGTTTGTACAAGGTTGTACAAATGTGTACAAGGGTGTACAAAAGTGTACAAGGGTGCACAAGTTTGTACAAGGGTGTACAAGTGTGTACAAGCTTGTACAAGTGTGTACAATGGTGTACAGGTTTGTACTAGGTTGTACAAATGTGTACAAGGATGTACAAGTATGTACAAGAATGTACAATTTTGTACAAGTGTGTACAAGTTTGTAAAAGGTTGTACAAGTGTGTACAAGGGTGAACAAGTGTGTACAAGGTTGTACAAGTGTGTACAAGCTTGTACAAGTGTGTACAAGGGTGTACAAGTGTGTACAAGGTTGTACAAGTTTTTACAAGGTTGTACAAGTGTGTACAAGGTTGTACAAGTGTGTACAAGGTTGTACAAGTGTGTACAAGGTTGTACAAGGTTGTACAATTGTGTACAAGGTTGTACAAGTGTGTACAAGGTTGTACAAGTGTGTACAAGTGTGTACAAGTGTGTACAAGGTTGTACAAGTGTGTACAAGGGTGTACAAGTTTGTACAAGTGTGTACAAGGTTGTACAAGTGTGTACAAGGGTGTACAAGTTTGTACAAGTGTGTACAAGTTTGTACAATTGTGTACAAGTTTGTACAAGGTTGTACAAATGTATACAAGGGTGCACAAGTGTGTACAAGGGTGTACAATCGTGTACAAGCTTGTACAAGTGTGTACAAGGGTGTACAGGTTTGTACAAGGTTGTACAAGTGTGTACAAGGGTGTACAAATGTGTACAAGGATGTAAAAGTTTGTACAAGTGTGTACAAGTTTGTACAAGGTTGTACAAGTAAGTACAAGTTTTTACAAGAATGTACAAGTGTGTACAAGGTTGTACAAGTGTGTACAAGGTTGTACAAGTGTGTACAAGTTTGTTCAAGTGTGTACAAGTTTGTACAAGGTTGTACAAATGTGTACAAGGGTGTACAATCGTGTACAAGCTTGTACAAGTGTGTACAAGGGTGTACAGGTTTGTACAAGGTTGTACAAGTGTGTACAAGGGTGTACAAATGTGTACAAGGATGTAAAAGTTTGTACAAGTGTGTACAAGTTTGTACAAGGGTGTACAAGTGTGTACAAGTTTGTACAAGTGTGTACAAGGGTGTACAAGTATGTACAAGAATTTACAAGTTTGTACAAGTGTGTACAAGGGTGTACAAATGTGTACAAGGATGTAAAAGTTTGTACAAGTGTGTACAAGTTTGTACAAGGTTGTACAAGGTTGTACAAGTGTGTACAAGGTTGTACAAGTGTGTACAAGGTTGTACAAGTGTGTACAAGGTTTTACAAGTGTGTACAAGGTTGTACAAGTGTGTACAAGGTTGTACAAGTGTGTACAAGGGTGCACAAGTGTGTACAAGGGTGTACAATCGTGTACAAGCTTGTACAATCGTGTACATGCTTGTACAAGTTTGTACAAGGGTTTACAGGTTTGTACAAGGTTGTACAAGTGTGTACAAGGGTGTACAAATGTGTACAAGGATGTAAAAGTTTATACAAGTGTGTACAAGTTTGTACAAGGTTGTACAAGTGTGTACAATGTTTTACAATTGTGTACAAGGTTGTACAAGTGTGTACAAGGTTGTACAAGTGTGTACAAGGTTGTACAAGTGTGTACAAGGTTGTACAAGTGTGTACAAGGTTGTACAAGTGTGTACAAGTTAGTACAAGTGTGTACAAGTTTGTACAAGGTTGTACAAATGTGTACAAGGGTGTACAAAAGTGTACAAGGGTGCACAAGTTTGTACAAGGGTGTACAAGTGTGTACAAGGGTGTACAGGTTTGTACAAGGTTGTACAAGTGTTTACAAGGTTGTACAAGTGTGTACAAGGTTGCACAAGTGTGTACAAGAGTGTACAATCGTGTACAAGCTTGTACAAGTGTGTACAAGGGTGTACAGGTTTGTACAAGGTTGTACAAGTGTGTACAAGGTTTTACAATTGTGTACAAGGTTGTACAAGTGTGTACAAGGTTGTACAAGTGTGTACAAGTTTGTACAAGTGTGTACAAGCTTGTACAAGTGTGTACAAGGTTGTACAAGTGTGTACACACTTGAACAACCATGTACACACTTGTACAACCTTGTACACACTTGTACAAGCTTGTACACACTTGTACAAACTTGTACACACTTGTACAACCTTGTACACACTTGTACAACCTTGTACACAATTGTAAAACCTTGTACACACTTGTACAACCTTGTACAAACCTGTACACCCTTGTACACACTTGTACAAGCTTGTACACGATTGTACACTCTTGTACACACTTGTGCAACCTTGTACACACTTGTACAACCTTGTAAACACTTGTACAACCTTGTACAAACCTGTACACCCTTGTACACACTTGTACACCCTTGTACAAACTTGTGCACCCTTGTACACTTTTGTACACCCTTGTACACATTTGTACAACCTTGTACAAACTTGTACACACTTGTACTAACTTGTACACACTTGTACAACCTTGTACACACTTGTACAAACTTGTACACCCTTGTACACACTTGTACAACCTTGTACACACTTGTACAGCCTTGTACACACTTGTACAACCTTGTACACAATTGTACAACCTTGTACAACCTTGTACACACTTGTACAACCTTGTACACACTTGTACAACCTTGTACACACTTGTACAACCTTGTACACACTTGTACACCTTTGTACACACTTGTACAACCTTGTACACACTTGTACAAACTTGTACACACTTGTACAACCTTGTACACACTTGTACAACCTTGTACACACTTGTACAACCTTGTACACACTTGTACAACCTTGTACACAATTGTAAAACATTGTACACACTTGTACAACCTTGTACAAACTTGTACACACTTGTACAAACTTTTACATCCTTGTACACATTTGTACACACTTGTACACACTTGTACAACCTTGTACAAACCTGTAAACCCTTGTACACACTTGTACAAGCTTGTACACGATTGTACAAGCTTGTACACGATTGTACACCCTTGTACACACTTGTGCACCCTTGTACACACTTGTACAACCTTGTACACACTTGTACAACCTTGTACACACTTGTACAACCTTGTACACACTTGTACAACCTTGTACAAGCTTGTACACACTTGTACAAGCTTGTACACACTTGTACTTCCTTGTACAAAGTGTTTACAAGGGTGTACAAGTATGTACAAGAATGTTCAAGTTTGTACAAGTGTGTACAAGTTTGTAAAAGGTTGTACAAGTGTGTACAAGGGTGTACAAGTGTGTACAAGGGTGCACAAGTGTGTACAAGGGTGTAGGTACAATCGTGTACAAGCTTGTACAAGTGTGTACAAGGGTGTACAGGTTTGTACAAGGTTGTACAAGTGTGTACAAGGGTGTACAAATGTGTACAAGGACGTAAAAGTTTGTACAAGTGTGTACAAGTTTGTACAAGGTTGTACAAGTAAGTACAAGTTTGTACAAGAATGTACAAGTGTGTACAAGGTTTAACAATTGTGTAAAAGGTTGTACAAGTGTGTACAAGGTTGTACAAGTGTGTACAAGCTTGTACAAGTGTGTACAAGCTTGTACAAATGTGTACAAGGTTGTACAAGTGTGTACAAGGTTGTACAAGTGTGTACAAGTTTGTTCAAGTGTGTACAAGTTTGTACAAGGTTGTACAAATGTGTACAAGGGTGTACAAAAGTGTACAAGGGTGCACAAGTTTGTACAAGGGTGTACAAGTGTGTACAAGCTTGTACAAGTGTGTACAAGCTTGTACAAGGGTTTACAGGTTTGTACAAGGTTGTACAAGTGTGTACAAGGGTGTACAAGTATGTACAAGAATGTACAAGTTTGTACAAGTGTGTACAAGGGTGTACAAGTATGTACAAGAATGTACAAGTTTGTACAAGTGTGTACAAGGGTGTACAAATGTGTACAAGGATGTAAAAGTTTGTACAAGTGTGTACAAGTTTGTACAAGGTTGTACAAGGTTGTACAAGTGTGTACAAGGTTGTACAAGTGTGTACAAGGTTGTACAAGTGTGTACAAGGTTGTACAAGTGTGTACAAGGTTGTACAAGTGTGTACAAGGTTGTACAAGTGTGTACAAGGTGGTACAAGTGTGTACAAGGGTTCGCAAGTGTGTACAAGGGTGTACAATCGTGTACAAGCTTGTACAATCGTGTACAAGCTTGTACAAGTGTGTACAAGGGTTTACAGGTTTGTACAAGGTTGTACAAGTGTGTACAAGGGTGTACAAATGTGTACAAGGATGTAAAAGTTTATACAAGTGTGTACAAGTTTGTACAATGTTGTACAAGTGTGTACAATGTTTTACAATTGTGTACAAGGTTGTACAAGTGTGTACAAGGTTGTACAAGTGTGTACAAGGATGTACAAGTGTATACAAGGTTGTACAAGTGTGTACAAGTTTGTACAAGTGTGTACAAGTTTGTACAAGGTTGTACAAATGTGTACAAGGGTGTACAAAAGTGTACAAGGGTGCACAAGTTTGTACAAGGGTGTACAAGTGTGTACAAGGGTGTACAGGTTTGTACAAGGTTGTACAAGTGTTTACAAGCTTGAACAAGTGTGTACAAGGTTGTACAAGTGTTTACAAGGTTGTACAAGTGTGTACAAGGTTGCACAAGTGTGTACAAGGTTGCACAAGTGTGTACAAGAGTGTACAATCGTGTACAAGCTTGTACAAGTGTGTACAAGGGTGTACAGGTTTGTACAAGGTTGTACAAGTGTGTACAAGGTTTTACAATTGTGTACAAGGTTGTACAAGTGTGTACAAGGTTGTACAAGTGTGTACAAGGTTTTACAAGTGTGTACAAGCTTGTACAAGTGTGTACAAGGTTGTACAAGTGTGTACATGGTTGTTCAAGTGTGTACATGTTTGTACAAGTGTGTTTAAGTTTGTACAAGGTTGTACAAATGTGTACAAGGGTGTACAAAAGTGTACAAGGGTGCACAAGTTTGTACAAGGGTGTACAAGTGTGTACAAGCTTGTACAAGTGTGTACAATGGTGTACAGGTTTGTACTAGGTTGTACAAATGTGTACAAGGATGTACAAGTATGTACAAGAATGTACAATTTTGTACAAGTGTGTACAAGTTTGTAAAAGGTTGTACAAGTGTGTACAAGGGTGAACAAGTGTGTACAAGGTTGTACAAGTGTGTACAAGCTTGTACAAGTGTGTACAAGGGTGTACAAGTGTGTACAAGGTTGTACAAGTTTTTACAAGGTTGTACAAGTGTGTACAAGGTTGTACAAGTGTGTACAAGGTTGTACAAGTGTGTACAAGGTTGTACAAGGTTGTACAATTGTGTACAAGGTTGTACAAGTGTGTACAAGGTTGTACAAGTGTGTACAAGTGTGTACAAGTGTGTACAATTTTGTACAAGTGTGTACAAGGGTGTACAAGTTTGTACAAGTGTGTACAAGGTTGTACAAGTGTGTACAAGGGTGTACAAGTTTGTACAAGTGTGTACAAGTTTGTACAATTGTGTACAAGTTTGTACAAGGTTGTACAAATGTATACAAGGGTGCACAAGTGTGTACAAGGGTGTACAATCGTGTACAAGCTTGTACAAGTGTGTACAAGGGTGTACAGGTTTGTACAAGGTTGTACAAGTGTGTACAAGGGTGTACAAATGTGTACAAGGATGTAAAAGTTTGTACAAGTGTGTACAAGTTTGTACAAGGTTGTACAAGTAAGTACAAGTTTTTACAAGAATGTACAAGTGTGTACAAGGTTTTACAATTGTGTAAAAGGTTGTACAAGTGTGTACAAGGTTGTAGAAGCGTGTACAAGGTTGTACAAGTGTGTACAAGGTTGTACAAGTGTGTACAAGGTTGTACAAGTGTGTACAAGTTTGTTCAAGTGTGTACAAGTTTGTACAAGGTTGTACAAATGTGTACAAGGGTGTACAAAAGTGTACAAGGGTGCACAAGTTTGTACAAGGGTGTACAAGTGTGTACAAGTTTGTACAAGTGTGTACAAGGGTGTACAAGTATGTACAAGAATTTACAAGTTTGTACAAGTGTGTACAAGGGTGTACAAATGTGTACAAGGATGTAAAAGTTTGTACAAGTGTGTACAAGTTTGTACAAGGTTGTACAAGGTTGTACAAGTGTGTACAAGGTTGTACAAGTGTGTACAAGGTTGTACAAGTGTGTACAAGGTTTTACAAGTGTGTACAAGGTTGTACAAGTGTGTACAAGGTTGTACAAGTGTGTACAAGGGTGCACAAGTGTGTACAAGGGTGTACAATCGTGTACAAGCTTGTACAATCGTGTACATGCTTGTACAAGTTTGTACAAGGGTTTACAGGTTTGTACAAGGTTGTACAAGTGTGTACAAGGGTGTACAAATGTGTACAAGGATGTAAAAGTTTATACAAGTGTGTACAAGTTTGTACAAGGTTGTACAAGTGTGTACAATGTTTTACAATTGTGTACAAGGTTGTACAAGTGTGTACAAGGTTGTACAAGTGTGTACAAGGTTGTACAAGTGTGTACAAGGTTGTACAAGTGTGTACAAGTTAGTACAAGTGTGTACAAGTTTGTACAAGGTTGTACAAATGTGTACAAGGGTGTACAAAAGTGTACAAGGGTGCACAAGTTTGTACAAGGGTGTACAAGTGTGTACAAGGGTGTACAGGTTTGTACAAGGTTGTACAAGTGTTTACAAGGTTGTACAAGTGTGTACAAGGTTTCACAAGTGTGTACAAGAGTGTACAATCGTGTACAAGCTTGTACAAGTGTGTACAAGGGTGTACAGGTTTGTACAAGGTTGTACAAGTGTGTACAAGGTTTTACAATTGTGTACAAGGTTGTACAAGTGTGTACAAGGTTGTACAAGTGTGTACAAGTTTGTACAAGTGTGTACAAGCTTGTACAAGTGTGTACAAGGTTGTACAAGTGTGTACATGGTTGTTCAAGTGTGTACATGTTTGTACAAGTGTGTTTAAGTTTGTACAAGGTTGTACAAATGTGTACAAGGGTGTACAAAAGTGTACAAGGGTGCACAAGTTTGTACAAGGGTGTACAAGTGTGTACAAGCTTGTACAAGTGTGTACAAGGGTGTACAGGTTTGTACAAGGTTGTACAAATGTGTACAAGGATGTACAAGTATGTACAAGAATGTTCAAGTTTGTACAAGTGTGTACAAGTTTGTAAAAGGTTGTACAAGTGTGTACAAGGGTGTACAAGTGTGTACAAGGGTGCACAAGTGTGTACAAGGGTGTAGGTACAATCGTGTACAAGCTTGTACAAGTGTGTACAAGGGTGTACAGGTTTGTACAAGGTTGTACAAGTGTGTACAAGGGTGTACAAATGTGTACAAGGACGTAAAAGTTTGTACAAGTGTGTACAAGTTTGTACAAGGTTGTACAAGTAAGTACAAGTTTGTACAAGAATGTACAAGTGTGTACAAGGTTTAACAATTGTGTAAAAGGTTGTACAAGTGTGTACAAGGTTGTACAAGTGTGTACAAGCTTGTACAAGTGTGTACAAGCTTGTACAAATGTGTACAAGGTTGTACAAGTGTGTACAAGGTTGTACAAGTGTGTACAAGTTTGTTCAAGTGTGTACAAGTTTGTACAAGGTTGTACAAATGTGTACAAGGGTGTACAAAAGTGTACAAGGGTGCACAAGTTTGTACAAGGGTGTACAAGTGTGTACAAGCTTGTACAAGTGTGTACAAGCTTGTACAAGGGTTTACAGGTTTGTACAAGGTTGTACAAGTGTGTACAAGGGTGTACAAGTATGTACAAGAATGTACAAGTTTGTACAAGTGTGTACAAGGGTGTACAAGTATGTACAAGAATGTACAAGTTTGTACAAGTGTGTACAAGGGTGTACAAATGTGTACAAGGATGTAAAAGTTTGTACAAGTGTGTACAAGTTTGTACAAGGTTGTACAAGGTTGTACAAGTGTGTACAAGGTTGTACAAGTGTGTACAAGGTTGTACAAGTGTGTACAAGGTTGTACAAGTGTGTACAAGGTTGTACAAGTGTGTACAAGGTTGTACAAGTGTGTACAAGGTGGTACAAGTGTGTACAAGGGTTCGCAAGTGTGTACAAGGGTGTACAATCGTGTACAAGCTTGTACAATCGTGTACAAGCTTGTACAAGTGTGTACAAGGGTTTACAGGTTTGTACAAGGTTGTACAAGTGTGTACAAGGGTGTACAAATGTGTACAAGGATGTAAAAGTTTATACAAGTGTGTACAAGTTTGTACAATGTTGTACAAGTGTGTACAATGTTTTACAATTGTGTACAAGGTTGTACAAGTGTGTACAAGGTTGTACAAGTGTGTACAAGGATGTACAAGTGTATACAAGGTTGTACAAGTGTGTACAAGTTTGTACAAGTGTGTACAAGTTTGTACAAGGTTGTACAAATGTGTACAAGGGTGTACAAAAGTGTACAAGGGTGCACAAGTTTGTACAAGGGTGTACAAGTGTGTACAAGGGTGTACAGGTTTGTACAAGGTTGTACAAGTGTTTACAAGCTTGAACAAGTGTGTACAAGGTTGTACAAGTGTTTACAAGGTTGTACAAGTGTGTACAAGGTTGCACAAGTGTGTACAAGGTTGCACAAGTGTGTACAAGAGTGTACAATCGTGTACAAGCTTGTACAAGTGTGTACAAGGGTGTACAGGTTTGTACAAGGTTGTACAAGTGTGTACAAGGTTTTACAATTGTGTACAAGGTTGTACAAGTGTGTACAAGGTTGTACAAGTGTGTACAAGGTTTTACAAGTGTGTACAAGCTTGTACAAGTGTGTACAAGGTTGTACAAGTGTGTACATGGTTGTTCAAGTGTGTACATGTTTGTACAAGTGTGTTTAAGTTTGTACAAGGTTGTACAAATGTGTACAAGGGTGTACAAAAGTGTACAAGGGTGCACAAGTTTGTACAAGGGTGTACAAGTGTGTACAAGCTTGTACAAGTGTGTACAATGGTGTACAGGTTTGTACTAGGTTGTACAAATGTGTACAAGGATGTACAAGTATGTACAAGAATGTACAATTTTGTACAAGTGTGTACAAGTTTGTAAAAGGTTGTACAAGTGTGTACAAGGGTGAACAAGTGTGTACAAGGTTGTACAAGTGTGTACAAGCTTGTACAAGTGTGTACAAGGGTGTACAAGTGTGTACAAGGTTGTACAAGTTTTTACAAGGTTGTACAAGTGTGTACAAGGTTGTACAAGTGTGTACAAGGTTGTACAAGTGTGTACAAGGTTGTACAAGGTTGTACAATTGTGTACAAGGTTGTACAAGTGTGTACAAGGTTGTACAAGTGTGTACAAGTGTGTACAAGTGTGTACAATTTTGTACAAGTGTGTACAAGGGTGTACAAGTTTGTACAAGTGTGTACAAGGTTGTACAAGTGTGTACAAGGGTGTACAAGTTTGTACAAGTGTGTACAAGTTTGTACAATTGTGTACAAGTTTGTACAAGGTTGTACAAATGTATACAAGGGTGCACAAGTGTGTACAAGGGTGTACAATCGTGTACAAGCTTGTACAAGTGTGTACAAGGGTGTACAGGTTTGTACAAGGTTGTACAAGTGTGTACAAGGGTGTACAAATGTGTACAAGGATGTAAAAGTTTGTACAAGTGTGTACAAGTTTGTACAAGGTTGTACAAGTAAGTACAAGTTTTTACAAGAATGTACAAGTGTGTACAAGGTTTTACAATTGTGTAAAAGGTTGTACAAGTGTGTACAAGGTTGTAGAAGCGTGTACAAGGTTGTACAAGTGTGTACAAGGTTGTACAAGTGTGTACAAGGTTGTACAAGTGTGTACAAGTTTGTTCAAGTGTGTACAAGTTTGTACAAGGTTGTACAAATGTGTACAAGGGTGTACAAAAGTGTACAAGGGTGCACAAGTTTGTACAAGGGTGTACAAGTGTGTACAAGTTTGTACAAGTGTGTACAAGGGTGTACAAGTATGTACAAGAATTTACAAGTTTGTACAAGTGTGTACAAGGGTGTACAAATGTGTACAAGGATGTAAAAGTTTGTACAAGTGTGTACAAGTTTGTACAAGGTTGTACAAGGTTGTACAAGTGTGTACAAGGTTGTACAAGTGTGTACAAGGTTGTACAAGTGTGTACAAGGTTGTACAAGTGTGTACAAGGTTTTACAAGTGTGTACAAGGTTGTACAAGTGTGTACAAGGTTGTACAAGTGTGTACAAGGGTGCACAAGTGTGTACAAGGGTGTACAATCGTGTACAAGCTTGTACAATCGTGTACATGCTTGTACAAGTTTGTACAAGGGTTTACAGGTTTGTACAAGGTTGTACAAGTGTGTACAAGGGTGTACAAATGTGTACAAGGATGTAAAAGTTTATACAAGTGTGTACAAGTTTGTACAAGGTTGTACAAGTGTGTACAATGTTTTACAATTGTGTACAAGGTTGTACAAGTGTGTACAAGGTTGTACAAGTGTGTACAAGGTTGTACAAGTGTGTACAAGGTTGTACAAGTGTGTACAAGTTAGTACAAGTGTGTACAAGTTTGTACAAGGTTGTACAAATGTGTACAAGGGTGTACAAAAGTGTACAAGGGTGCACAAGTTTGTACAAGGGTGTACAAGTGTGTACAAGGGTGTACAGGTTTGTACAAGGTTGTACAAGTGTTTACAAGGTTGTACAAGTGTGTACAAGGTTTCACAAGTGTGTACAAGAGTGTACAATCGTGTACAAGCTTGTACAAGTGTGTACAAGGGTGTACAGGTTTGTACAAGGTTGTACAAGTGTGTACAAGGTTTTACAATTGTGTACAAGGTTGTACAAGTGTGTACAAGGTTGTACAAGTGTGTACAAGTTTGTACAAGTGTGTACAAGCTTGTACAAGTGTGTACAAGGTTGTACAAGTGTGTACATGGTTGTTCAAGTGTGTACATGTTTGTACAAGTGTGTTTAAGTTTGTACAAGGTTGTACAAATGTGTACAAGGGTGTACAAAAGTGTACAAGGGTGCACAAGTTTGTACAAGGGTGTACAAGTGTGTACAAGCTTGTACAAGTGTGTACAAGGGTGTACAGGTTTGTACAAGGTTGTACAAATGTGTACAAGGATGTACAAGTATGTACAAGAATGTACAATTTTGTACAAGTGTGTACAAGTTTGTAAAAGGTTGTACAAGTGTGTACAAGGGTGAACAAGTGTGTACAAGGTTGTACAAGTGTGTACAAGCTTGTACAAGTGTGTTCAAGGGTGTACAAGTGTGTACGAGGTTGTACAAGTTTTTACAAGGTTGTACAAGTGTGTACAAGGTTGTACAAGTGTGTACAAGGTTGTACAAGTGTGTACAAGGTTGTACAAGTGTGTACAAGGTTGTACAAGTGTGTACAAGGTTGTATAAGTGTGTACAAGGTTGAAAAAGTGTGTACAAGGTTGTACAAGTGTGTACAAGGTTGTACAAGTGTGTACAAGGTTGTACAAGTGTGTACAAAGGTGTACAAGTGTGTACAAGGTTGTACAAGTGTGTACAAAGGTGTACAAGTGTGTACAAGGTTGTACAAGTGTGTACAAGTTTGTACAAGTGTGTACAAGTGTGTACAAGGTTGTACAAGTGTGTACAAGGTTGTACAAGTGTGTACAAGGTTGTACAAGTGTGTACAAGGTTAAACAAGTGTGTACAAAGGTGTACAAGTGTGTACAAGGTTGTACAAGTGTGTACAAGGTTGTACAAGTGTGTACAAGGTTGTACAAGTGTGTACAAGGTTGTACAAGGTTGTACAATTGTGTACAAGGTTGTACAAGTGTGTACAAGGTTGTACAAGTGTGTACAAGGGTGTACAAGTTTGTACAAGTGTGTACAAGTTTGTACAAGTGTGCACAAGTTTGTACAAGGTTGTACAAATGTATACAAGGGTGTACAAAAGTGTACAAGGGTGCACAAGTGTGTACAAGCTTGTACAAGTGTGTACAAGGGTGTACAGGTTTCTACAAGGTTGTACAAGTGTTTACAAGGGTGTACAAGTATGTACAAGAATGTACAAGTTTGTACAAGTGTGTACAAGTTTGTAAAAGGTTGTACAAGTGTGTACAAGGGTGTACAAGTGTGTACAAGGGTGCACAAGTGTGTACAAGGGTGTACAATCGTGTACAAGCTTGTACAAGTGTGTACAAGGGTGTACAGGTTTGTACAAGGTTGTACAAGTGTGTACAAGGTTGTACAAGTGTGTACAAGGGTGTAAAAGTTTGTACAAGTGTGTACAAGTTTGTACAATTGTGTACAAGTTTGTACAAGGTTGTACAAATGTATACAAGGGTGTACAAAAGTGTACAAGGGTGCAAAAGTTTGTACAAGGGTGTACAAGTGTGTACAAGCTTGTACAAGTGTGTACAAGCTTGTACAAGTGTGTACAAGCTTGTACAAGTGTGTACAAGGGTGTACAGGTTTGTACAAGTTTGTACAAGTGTTTACAAGGGTGTACAAGTATGCACAAGAATGTACAAGTTTGTACAAGTGTGTACAAGTTTGTAAAAGGTTGTACAAGTGTGTACAAGGGTGTACAGGTTTGTACAAGGTTGTACAAATGTGTACAAGGATGTACAAGTATGTACAAGAATGTACAATTTTGTACAAGTGTGTACAAGTTTGTAAAAGGTTGTACAAGTTTGTACAAGGTTGTACAAGTAAGTACAAGTTTTTACAAGAATGTACAAGTGTGTACAAGGTTTTACAATTGTGTAAAAGGTTGTACAAGTGTGTACAAGGTTGTAGAAGCGTGTACAAGGTTGTACAAGTGTGTACAAGGTTGTACAAGTGTGTACAAGGTTGTACAAGTGTGTACAAGTTTGTTCAAGTGTGTACAAGTTTGTACAAGGTTGTACAAATGTGTACAAGGGTGTACAAAAGTGTACAAGGGTGCACAAGTTTGTACAAGGGTGTACAAGTGTGTACAAGTTTGTACAAGTGTGTACAAGGGTGTACAAGTATGTACAAGAATTTACAAGTTTGTACAAGTGTGTACAAGGGTGTACAAATGTGTACAAGGATGTAAAAGTTTGTACAAGTGTGTACAAGTTTGTACAAGGTTGTACAAGGTTGTACAAGTGTGTACAAGGTTGTACAAGTGTGTACAAGGTTGTACAAGTGTGTACAAGGTTTTACAAGTGTGTACAAGGTTGTACAAGTGTGTACAAGGTTGTACAAGTGTGTACAAGGGTGCACAAGTGTGTACAAGGGTGTACAATCGTGTACAAGCTTGTACAATCGTGTACATGCTTGTACAAGTTTGTACAAGGGTTTACAGGTTTGTACAAGGTTGTACAAGTGTGTACAAGGGTGTACAAATGTGTACAAGGATGTAAAAGTTTATACAAGTGTGTACAAGTTTGTACAAGGTTGTACAAGTGTGTACAATGTTTTACAATTGTGTACAAGGTTGTACAAGTGTGTACAAGGTTGTACAAGTGTGTACAAGGTTGTACAAGTGTGTACAAGGTTGTACAAGTGTGTACAAGTTAGTACAAGTGTGTACAAGTTTGTACAAGGTTGTACAAAATGTGTACAAGGGTGTACAAAAGTGTACAAGGGTGCACAAGTTTGTACAAGGGTGTACAAGTGTGTACAAGGGTGTACAGGTTTGTACAAGGTTGTACAAGTGTTTACAAGGTTGTACAAGTGTGTACAAGGTTTCACAAGTGTGTACAAGAGTGTACAATCGTGTACAAGCTTGTACAAGTGTGTACAAGGGTGTACAGGTTTGTACAAGGTTGTACAAGTGTGTACAAGGTTTTACAATTGTGTACAAGGTTGTACAAGTGTGTACAAGGTTGTACAAGTGTGTACAAGTTTGTACAAGTGTGTACAAGCTTGTACAAGTGTGTACAAGGTTGTACAAGTGTGTACATGGTTGTTCAAGTGTGTACATGTTTGTACAAGTGTGTTTAAGTTTGTACAAGGTTGTACAAATGTGTACAAGGGTGTACAAAAGTGTACAAGGGTGCACAAGTTTGTACAAGGGTGTACAAGTGTGTACAAGCTTGTACAAGTGTGTACAAGGGTGTACAGGTTTGTACAAGGTTGTACAAATGTGTACAAGGATGTACAAGTATGTACAAGAATGTACAATTTTGTACAAGTGTGTACAAGTTTGTAAAAGGTTGTACAAGTGTGTACAAGGGTGAACAAGTGTGTACAAGGTTGTACAAGTGTGTACAAGCTTGTACAAGTGTGTTCAAGGGTGTACAAGTGTGTACGAGGTTGTACAAGTTTTTACAAGGTTGTACAAGTGTGTACAAGGTTGTACAAGTGTGTACAAGGTTGTACAAGTGTGTACAAGGTTGTACAAGTGTGTACAAGGTTGTACAAGTGTGTACAAGGTTGTATAAGTGTGTACAAGGTTGAAAAAGTGTGTACAAGGTTGTACAAGTGTGTACAAGGTTGTACAAGTGTGTACAAGGTTGTACAAGTGTGTACAAAGGTGTACAAGTGTGTACAAGGTTGTACAAGTGTGTACAAAGGTGTACAAGTGTGTACAAGGTTGTACAAGTGTGTACAAGTTTGTACAAGTGTGTACAAGTGTGTACAAGGTTGTACAAGTGTGTACAAGGTTGTACAAGTGTGTACAAGGTTGTACAAGTGTGTACAAGGTTAAACAAGTGTGTACAAAGGTGTACAAGTGTGTACAAGGTTGTACAAGTGTGTACAAGGTTGTACAAGTGTGTACAAGGTTGTACAAGTGTGTACAAGGTTGTACAAGGTTGTACAATTGTGTACAAGGTTGTACAAGTGTGTACAAGGTTGTACAAGTGTGTACAAGGGTGTACAAGTTTGTACAAGTGTGTACAAGTTTGTACAAGTGTGCACAAGTTTGTACAAGGTTGTACAAATGTATACAAGGGTGTACAAAAGTGTACAAGGGTGCACAAGTTTGTACAAGGGTGTACAAGTGTGTACAAGCTTGTACAAGTGTGTACAAGGGTGTACAGGTTTCTACAAGGTTGTACAAGTGTTTACAAGGGTGTACAAGTATGTACAAGAATGTACAAGTTTGTACAAGTGTGTACAAGTTTGTAAAAGGTTGTACAAGTGTGTACAAGGGTGTACAAGTGTGTACAAGGGTGCACAAGTGTGTACAAGGGTGTACAATCGTGTACAAGCTTGTACAAGTGTGTACAAGGGTGTACAGGTTTGTACAAGGTTGTACAAGTGTGTACAAGGTTGTACAAGTGTGTACAAGGGTGTAAAAGTTTGTACAAGTGTGTACAAGTTTGTACAATTGTGTACAAGTTTGTACAAGGTTGTACAAATGTATACAAGGGTGTACAAAAGTGTACAAGGGTGCAAAAGTTTGTACAAGGGTGTACAAGTGTGTACAAGCTTGTACAAGTGTGTACAAGCTTGTACAAGTGTGTACAAGCTTGTACAAGTGTGTACAAGGGTGTACAGGTTTGTACAAGTTTGTACAAGTGTTTACAAGGGTGTACAAGTATGCACAAGAATGTACAAGTTTGTACAAGTGTGTACAAGTTTGTAAAAGGTTGTACAAGTGTGTACAAGGGTGTACAGGTTTGTACAAGGTTGTACAAATGTGTACAAGGATGTACAAGTATGTACAAGAATGTACAATTTTGTACAAGTGTGTACAAGTTTGTAAAAGGTTGTACAAGTGTGTACAAGGGTGAACAAGTGTGTACAAGGTTGTACAAGTGTGTACAAGCTTGTACAAGTGTGTTCAAGGGTGTACAAGTGTGTACAAGGTTGTACAAGTTTTTACAAGGTTGTACAAGTGTGTACAAGGTTGTACAAGTGTGTACAAGGTTGTACAAGTGTGTACAAGGTTGTACAAGTGTGTACAAGGTTGTATAAGTGTGTACAAGGTTGAAAAAGTGTGTACAAGGTTGTACAAGTGTGTACAAGGTTGTACAAGTGTGTACAAGGTTGTACAAGTGTGTACAAAGGTGTACAAGTGTGTACAAGGTTGTACAAGTGTGTACAAGTTTGTACAAGTGTGTACAAGTGTGTACAAGGTTGTACAAGTGTGTACAAGGTTGTACAAGTGTGTACAAGGTTGTACAAGTGTGTACAAGGTTGTACAAGTGTGTACAAGGTTAAACAAGTGTGTACAAAGGTGTACAAGCGTGTACAAGGTTGTACAAGTGTGTACAAGGTTGTACAAGTGTGTACAAGGTTGTACAAGTGTGTACAAGGTTGTACAAGGTTGTACAATTGTGTACAAGGTTGTACAAGTGTGTACAAGGTTGTACAAGTGTGTACAAGGGTGTACAAGTTTGTACAAGTGTGTACAAGTTTGTACAAGTGTGCACAAGTTTGTACAAGGTTGTACAAATGTATACAAGGGTGTACAAAAGTGTACAAGGGTGCACAAGTTTGTACAAGGGTGTACAAGTGTGTACAAGCTTGTACAAGTGTGTACAAGGGTGTACAGGTTTCTACAAGGTTGTACAAGTGTTTACAAGGGTGTACAAGTATGTACAAGAATGTACAAGTTTGTACAAGTGTGTACAAGTTTGTAAAAGGTTGTACAAGTGTGTACAAGGGTGTACAAGTGTGTACAAGGGTGCACAAGTGTGTACAAGGGTGTACAATCGTGTACAAGCTTGTACAAGTGTGTACAAGGGTGTACAGGTTTGTACAAGGTTGTACAAGTGTGTACAAGGTTGTACAAGTGTGTACAAGGGTGTAAAAGTTTGTACAAGTGTGTACAAGTTTGTACAATTGTGTACAAGTTTGTACAAGGTTGTACAAATGTATACAAGGGTGTACAAAAGTGTACAAGGGTGCAAAAGTTTGTACAAGGGTGTACAAGTGTGTACAAGCTTGTACAAGTGTGTACAAGGGTGTACAGGTTTGTACAAGTTTGTACAAGTGTTTACAAGGGTGTACAAGTATGCACAAGAATGTACAAGTTTGTACAAGTGTGTACAAGTTTGTAAAAGGTTGTACAAGTGTGTACAAGGGTGTACAAGTGTGTACATGGGTGCACAAGTGTGTACAAGGGTGTACAATCTTGTACAAGCTTGTACAAGTGTGTACAAGGGTGTACAGGTTTGTACAAACTTGTACAAGTGTGTACAAGGGTGTACAAATGTGTACAAGGATGTAAAAGTTTGTACAAGTGTGTACAAGTTTGTACAAGGTTGTACAAGTAAGTACAAGTTTGTACAAGAATGTACAAGTGTGTACAAGGTTTTACAATTGTGTAAAAGGTTGTACAAGTGTGTACAAGGTTGTACAAATGTGTACAAGGTTTTACAAGTGTGTACAAGGTTGTACAAGTGTGTACAAGGTTGTACAAGTGTGTACAAGGTTGTACAAGTGTGTACAAGGTTGTACAAGTGTGTACAAGGTTGTACAAGTGTGTACAAGGGTGCACAAGTTCGTACAAGGGTGTACAATCGTGTACATGCTTGTACAAGTTTTTACAAGGTTGTACAAGTGTATACAAGGTTGTACAAGTGTTTACAAGGTTGTACAAACGTGTACAAGGTTGTACAAGTGTGTACAAGGTTGTACAAGTGTGTACAAGGTTGTATAAGTGTGTACAAAGGTGTACAAGTGTGTACAAGTGTGTACAAGGTTGTACAAGTGTGTACAAAGTTGTACAAGTGTGTACATGGTTGTACAAGGTTGTACAAGTGTGTACAAGTTTGTAAAAGGTTGTACAAGTGTGTACAAGGTTGTACAAGTGTGTACAAGGTTGTATCATAGTGTACAAGGTTGTACAAGTGTGTACAAGCTTGTACAAGTGTATACAAGGTTGTACAAAAGTGTACAAGGGTGCACAAGTTTGTACAAGGGTGTACAAGTGTGTACAAGCTTGTACAAGTGTGTACAAGCTTGTACAAGTGTGTACAAGTGTGTACAAGTTTGTACAAGGTTGTACAAGTGTTTACAAGGGTGTACAAGTATGTACAAGAATGTTCAAGTTTGTACAAGTGTGTACAAGTTTGTAAAAGGTTGTACAAGTGTGTACAAGGGTGTACAAGTGTGTACAAGGGTGCACAAGTGTGTACAAGGGTGTACAATCGTGTACAAGCTTGTACAAGTGTGTACAAGGGTGTACAGGTTTGTACAAGGTTGTACAAGTGTGTACAAGGGTGTACAAATGTGTACAAGGACGTAAAAGTTTGTACAAGTGTGTACAAGTTTGTACAAGGTTGTACAAGTAAGTACAAGTTTGTACAAGAATGTACAAGTGTGTACAAGGTTTAACAATTGTGTAAAAGGTTGTACAAGTGTGTACAAGGGTGTACAGGTTTGTACAAACTTGTACAAGTGTGTACAAGGGTGTACAAATGTGTACAAGGATGTAAAAGTTTGTACAAGTGTGTACAAGTTTGTACAAGGTTGTACAAGTAAGTACAAGTTTGTACAAGAATGTACAAGTGTGTACAAGGTTTTACAATTGTGTAAAAGGTTGTACAAGTGTGTACAAGGTTGTACAAATGTGTACAAGGTTTTACAAGTGTGTACAAGGTTGTACAAGTGTGTACAAGGTTGTACAAGTGTGTACAAGGTTGTACAAGTGTGTACAAGGTTGTACAAGTGTGTACAAGGTTGTACAAGTGTGTACAAGGGTGCACAAGTTCGTACAAGGGTGTACAATCGTGTACATGCTTGTACAAGTTTTTACAAGTTTGTACAAGTGTATACAAGGTTGTACAAGTGTTTACAAGGTTGTACAAACGTGTACAAGGTTGTACAAGTGTGTACAAGGTTGTACAAGTGTGTACAAGGTTGTATAAGTGTGTACAAAGGTGTACAAGTGTGTACAAGTGTGTACAAGGTTGTACAAGTGTGTACAAAGTTGTACAAGTGTGTACATGGTTGTACAAGGTTGTACAAGTGTGTACAAGTTTGTAAAAGGTTGTACAAGTGTGTACAAGGTTGTACAAGTGTGTACAAGGTTGTATCATAGTGTACAAGGTTGTACAAGTGTGTACAAGCTTGTACAAGTTTTTACAAGGTTGTTCAAGTGTGTACAAGGTTGTACAAGTGTGTACAAGGTTGTACAAGTGTGTACAAGGTTGTACAAGTGTGTACAAGGTTGTATAAGTGTGTACAAGGTTGAAAAAGTGTGTACAAGGTTGTACAAGTGTGTACAAGGTTGTACAAGTGTGTACAAGGTTGTACAAGTGTGTACAAAGGTGTACAAGTGTGTACAAGGTTGTACAAGTGTGTACAAGTTTGTACAAGTGTGTACAAGTGTGTACAAGGTTGTACAAGTGTGTACAAGGTTGTACAAGTGTGTACAAGGTTGTACAAGTGTGTACAAGGTTAAACAAGTGTGTACAAAGGTGTACAAGTGTGTACAAGGTTGTACAAGTGTGTACAAGGTTGTACAAGTGTGTACAAGGTTGTACAAGTGTGTACAAGGTTTTACAAGGTTGTACAATTGTGTACAAGGTTGTACAAGTGTGTACAAGGTTGTACAAGTGTGTACAAGGGTGTACAAGTTTGTAAAAGTGTGTACAAGTTTGTACAAGTGTGCACAAGTTTGTACAAGGTTGTACAAATGTATACAAGGGTGTACAAAAGTGTACAAGGGTGCACAAGTTTGTACAAGGGTGTACAAGTGTGTACAAGCTTGTACAAGTGTGTACAAGGGTGTACAGGTTTCTACAAGGTTGTACAAGTGTTTACAAGGGTGTACAAGTATGTACAAGAATGTACAAGTTTGTACAAGTGTGTACAAGTTTGTAAAAGGTTGTACAAGTGTGTACAAGGGTGTACAAGTGTGTACAAGGGTGCACAAGTGTGTACAAGGGTGTACAATCGTGTACAAGCTTGTACAAGTGTGTACAAGGGTGTACAGGTTTGTACAAGGTTGTACAAGTGTGTACAAGGTTGTACAAGTGTGTACAAGGGTGTAAAAGTTTGTACAAGTGTGTACAAGTTTGTACAATTGTGTACAAGTTTGTACAAGGTTGTACAAATGTATACAAGGGTGTACAAAAGTGTACAAGGGTGCAAAAGTTTGTACAAGGGTGTACAAGTGTGTACAAGCTTGTACAAGTGTGTACAAGGGTGTACAGGTTTGTACAAGTTTGTACAAGTGTTTACAAGGGTGTACAAGTATGCACAAGAATGTACAAGTTTGTACAAGTGTGTACAAGTTTGTAAAAGGTTGTACAAGTGTGTACAAGGGTGTACAAGTGTGTACAAGGGTGCACAAGTGTGTACAAGGGTGTACAATCTTGTACAAGCTTGTACAAGTGTGTACAAGGGTGTACAGGTTTGTACAAACTTGTACAAGTGTGTACAAGGGTGTACAAATGTGTACAAGGATGTAAAAGTTTGTACAAGTGTGTACAAGTTTGTACAAGGTTGTACAAGTAAGTACAAGTTTGTACAAGAATGTACAAGTGTGTACAAGGTTTTACAATTGTGTAAAAGGTTGTACAAGTGTGTACAAGGTTGTACAAATGTGTACAAGGTTGTACAAGTGTGTACAAGGTTGTACAAGTGTGTACAAGGTTGTACAAGTGTGTACAAGGTTGTACAAGTGTGTACAAGGTTGTACAAGTGTGTACAAGGTTGTACAAGTGTGTACAAGGGTGCACAAGTTCGTACAAGGGTGTACAATCGTGTACATGCTTGTACAAGTTTTTACAAGGTTGTACAAGTGTATACAAGGTTGTACAAGTGTTTACAAGGTTGTACAAACGTGTACAAGGTTGTACAAGTGTGTACAAGGTTGTACAAGTGTGTACAAGGTTGTATAAGTGTGTACAAAGGTGTACAAGTGTGTACAAGTGTGTACAAGGTTGTACAAGTGTGTACAAAGTTGTACAAGTGTGTACATAGTTGTACAAGGTTGTACAAGTGTGTACAAGTTTGTAAAAGGTTGTACAAGTGTGTACAAGGTTGTACAAGTGTGTACAAGGTTGTATCATAGTGTACAAGGTTGTACAAGTGTGTACAAGCTTGTACAAGTGTATACAAGGGTGTACAAAAGTGTACAAGGGTGCACAAGTTTGTACAAGGGTGTACAAGTGTGTACAAGCTTGTACAAGTGTGTACAAGCTTGTACAAGTGTGTACAAGTGTGTACAAGTGTGTACAAGTGTGTACAAGTTTGTACAAGGTTGTACAAGTGTTTACAAGGGTGTACAAGTATGTACAAGAATGTTCAAGTTTGTACAAGTGTGTACAAGTTTGTAAAAGGTTGTACAAGTGTGTACAAGGGTGTACAAGTGTGTACAAGGGTGCACAAGTGTGTACAAGGGTGTACAATCGTGTACAAGCTTGTACAAGTGTGTACAAGGGTGTACAGGTTTGTACAAGGTTGTACAAGTGTGTACAAGGGTGTACAAATGTGTACAAGGACGTAAAAGTTTGTACAAGTGTGTACAAGTTTGTACAAGGTTGTACAAGTAAGTACAAGTTTGTACAAGAATGTACAAGTGTGTACAAGGTTTAACAATTGTGTAAAAGGTTGTACAAGTGTGTACAAGGGTGTACAGGTTTGTACAAACTTGTACAAGTGTGTACAAGGGTGTACAAGTGTGTACAAGGGTGCACAAGTGTGTACAAGGGTGTACAATCGTGTACAAGCTTGTACAAGTGTGTACAAGGGTGTACAGGTTTGTACAAGGTTGTACAAGTGTGTACAAGGTTGTACAAGTGTGTACAAGGGTGTAAAAGTTTGTACAAGTGTGTACAAGTTTGTACAATTGTGTACAAGTTTGTACAAGGTTGTACAAATGTATACAAGGGTGTACAAAAGTGTACAAGGGTGCAAAAGTTTGTACAAGGGTGTACAAGTGTGTACAAGCTTGTACAAGTGTGTACAAGGGTGTACAGGTTTGTACAAGTTTGTACAAGTGTTTACAAGGGTGTACAAGTATGCACAACAATGTACAAGTTTGTACAAGTGTGTACAAGTTTGTAAAAGGTTGTACAAGTGTGTACAAGGGTGTACAAGTGTGTACAAGGGTGCACAAGTGTGTACAAGGGTGTACAATCTTGTACAAGCTTGTACAAGTGTGTACAAGGGTGTACAGGTTTGTACAAACTTGTACAAGTGTGTACAAGGGTGTACAAATGTGTACAAGGATGTAAAAGTTTGTACAAGTGTGTACAAGTTTGTACAAGGTTGTACAAGTAAGTACAAGTTTGTACAAGAATGTACAAGTGTGTACAAGGTTTTACAATTGTGTAAAAGGTTGTACAAGTGTGTACAAGGTTGTACAAATGTGTACAAGGTTTTACAAGTGTGTACAAGGTTGTACAAGTGTGTACAAGGTTGTACAAGTGTGTACAAGGTTGTACAAGTGTGTACAAGGTTGTACAAGTGTGTACAAGGTTGTACAAGTGTGTACAAGGGTGCACAAGTTCGTACAAGGGTGTACAATCGTGTACATGCTTGTACAAGTTTTTACAAGGTTGTACAAGTGTATACAAGGTTGTACAAGTGTTTACAAGGTTGTACAAACGTGTACAAGGTTGTACAAGTGTGTACAAGGTTGTACAAGTGTGTACAAGGTTGTATAAGTGTGTACAAAGGTGTACAAGTGTGTACAAGTGTGTACAAGGTTGTACAAGTGTGTACAAAGTTGTACAAGTGTGTACATGGTTGTACAAGGTTGTACAAGTGTGTACAAGTTTGTAAAAGGTTGTACAAGTGTGTACAAGGTTGTACAAGTGTGTACAAGGTTGTATCATAGTGTACAAGGTTGTACAAGTGTGTACAAGCTTGTACAAGTGTATACAAGGGCTGTACAAAAGTGTACAAGGGTGCACAAGTTTGTACAAGGGTGTACAAGTGTGTACAAGCTTGTACAAGTGTGTACAAGCTTGTACAAGTGTGTACAAGTGTGTACAAGTTTGTACAAGGTTGTACAAGTGTTTACAAGGGTGTACAAGTATGTACAAGAATGTTCAAGTTTGTACAAGTGTGTACAAGTTTGTAAAAGGTTGTACAAGTGTGTACAAGGGTGTACAAGTGTGTACAAGGGTGCACAAGTGTGTACAAGGGTGTACAATCGTGTACAAGCTTGTACAAGTGTGTACAAGGGTGTACAGGTTTGTACAAGGTTGTACAAGTGTGTACAAGGGTGTACAAATGTGTACAAGGACGTAAAAGTTTGTACAAGTGTGTACAAGTTTGTACAAGGTTGTACAAGTAAGTACAAGTTTGTACAAGAATGTACAAGTGTGTACAAGGTTTAACAATTGTGTAAAAGGTTGTACAAGTGTGTACAAGGGTGTACAGGTTTGTACAAACTTGTACAAGTGTGTACAAGGGTGTACAAATGTGTACAAGGATGTAAAAGTTTGTACAAGTGTGTACAAGTTTGTACAAGGTTGTACAAGTAAGTACAAGTTTGTACAAGAATGTACAAGTGTGTACAAGGTTTTACAATTGTGTAAAAGGTTGTACAAGTGTGTACAAGGTTGTACAAATGTGTACAAGGTTTTACAAGTGTGTACAAGGTTGTACAAGTGTGTACAAGGTTGTACAAGTGTGTACAAGGTTGTACAAGTGTGTACAAGGTTGTACAAGTGTGTACAAGGTTGTACAAGTGTGTACAAGGGTGCACAAGTTCGTACAAGGGTGTACAATCGTGTACATGCTTGTACAAGTTTTTACAAGGTTGTACAAGTGTATACAAGGTTGTACAAGTGTTTACAAGGTTGTACAAACGTGTACAAGGTTGTACAAGTGTGTACAAGGTTGTACAAGTGTGTACAAGGTTGTATAAGTGTGTACAAAGGTGTACAAGTGTGTACAAGTGTGTACAAGGTTGTACAAGTGTGTACAAAGTTGTACAAGTGTGTACATGGTTGTACAAGGTTGTACAAGTGTGTACAAGTTTGTAAAAGGTTGTACAAGTGTGTACAAGGTTGTACAAGTGTGTACAAGGTTGTATCATAGTGTACAAGGTTGTACAAGTGTGTACAAGCTTGTACAAGTTTTTACAAGGTTGTTCAAGTGTGTACAAGGTTGTACAAGTGTGTACAAGGTTGTACAAGTGTGTACAAGGTTGTACAAGTGTGTACAAGGTTGTATAAGTGTGTACAAGGTTGAAAAAGTGTGTACAAGGTTGTACAAGTGTGTACAAGGTTGTACAAGTGTGTACAAGGTTGTACAAGTGTGTACAAAGGTGTACAAGTGTGTACAAGGTTGTACAAGTGTGTACAAGTTTGTACAAGTGTGTACAAGTGTGTACAAGGTTGTACAAGTGTGTACAAGGTTGTACAAGTGTGTACAAGGTTGTACAAGTGTGTACAAGGTTAAACAAGTGTGTACAAAGGTGTACAAGTGTGTACAAGGTTGTACAAGTGTGTACAAGGTTGTACAAGTGTGTACAAGGTTGTACAAGTGTGTACAAGGTTGTACAAGGTTGTACAATTGTGTACAAGGTTGTACAAGTGTGTACAAGGTTGTACAAGTGTGTACAAGGGTGTACAAGTTTGTACAAGTGTGTACAAGTTTGTACAAGTGTGCACAAGTTTGTACAAGGTTGTACAAATGTATACAAGGGTGTACAAAAGTGTACAAGGGTGCACAAGTTTGTACAAGGGTGTACAAGTGTGTACAAGCTTGTACAAGTGTGTACAAGGGTGTACAGGTTTCTACAAGGTTGTACAAGTGTTTACAAGGGTGTACAAGTATGTACAAGAATGTACAAGTTTGTACAAGTGTGTACAAGTTTGTAAAAGGTTGTACAAGTGTGTACAAGGGTGTACAAGTGTGTACAAGGGTGCACAAGTGTGTACAAGGGTGTACAATCGTGTACAAGCTTGTACAAGTGTGTACAAGGGTGTACAGGTTTGTACAAGGTTGTACAAGTGTGTACAAGGTTGTACAAGTGTGTACAAGGGTGTAAAAGTTTGTACAAGTGTGTACAAGTTTGTACAATTGTGTACAAGTTTGTACAAGGTTGTACAAATGTATACAAGGGTGTACAAAAGTGTACAAGGGTGCAAAAGTTTGTACAAGGGTGTACAAGTGTGTACAAGCTTGTACAAGTGTGTACAAGGGTGTACAGGTTTGTACAAGTTTGTACAAGTGTTTACAAGGGTGTACAAGTATGCACAAGAATGTACAAGTTTGTACAAGTGTGTACAAGTTTGTAAAAGGTTGTACAAGTGTGTACAAGGGTGTACAAGTGTGTACAAGGGTGCACAAGTGTGTACAAGGGTGTACAATCTTGTACAAGCTTGTACAAGTGTGTACAAGGGTGTACAGGTTTGTACAAACTTGTACAAGTGTGTACAAGGGTGTACAAATGTGTACAAGGATGTAAAAGTTTGTACAAGTGTGTACAAGTTTGTACAAGGTTGTACAAGTAAGTACAAGTTTGTACAAGAATGTACAAGTGTGTACAAGGTTTTACAATTGTGTAAAAGGTTGTACAAGTGTGTACAAGGTTGTACAAATGTGTACAAGGTTTTACAAGTGTGTACAAGGTTGTACAAGTGTGTACAAGGTTGTACAAGTGTGTACAAGGTTGTACAAGTGTGTACAAGGTTGTACAAGTGTGTACAAGGTTGTACAAGTGTGTACAAGGGTGCACAAGTTCGTACAAGGGTGTACAATCGTGTACATGCTTGTACAAGTTTTTACAAGGTTGTACAAGTGTATACAAGGTTGTACAAGTGTTTACAAGGTTGTACAAACGTGTACAAGGTTGTACAAGTGTGTACAAGGTTGTACAAGTGTGTACAAGGTTGTATAAGTGTGTACAAAGGTGTACAAGTGTGTACAAGTGTGTACAAGGTTGTACAAGTGTGTACAAAGTTGTACAAGTGTGTACATGGTTGTACAAGGTTGTACAAGTGTGTACAAGTTTGTAAAAGGTTGTACAAGTGTGTACAAGGTTGTACAAGTGTGTACAAGGTTGTATCATAGTGTACAAGGTTGTACAAGTGTGTACAAGCTTGTACAAGTGTATACAAGGGTGTACAAAAGTGTACAAGGGTGCACAAGTTTGTACAAGGGTGTACAAGTGTGTACAAGCTTGTACAAGTGTGTACAAGCTTGTACAAGTGTGTACAAGTGTGTACAAGTTTGTACAAGGTTGTACAAGTGTTTACAAGGGTGTACAAGTATGTACAAGAATGTTCAAGTTTGTACAAGTGTGTACAAGTTTGTAAAAGGTTGTACAAGTGTGTACAAGGGTGTACAAGTGTGTACAAGGGTGCACAAGTGTGTACAAGGGTGTACAATCGTGTACAAGCTTGTACAAGTGTGTACAAGGGTGTACAGTCTTGTACAAGGTTGTACAAGTGTGTACAAGGGTGTACAAATGTGTACAAGGACGTAAAAGTTTGTACAAGTGTGTACAAGTTTGTACAAGGTTGTACAAGTAAGTACAAGTTTGTACAAGAATGTACAAGTGTGTACAAGGTTTAACAATTGTGTAAAAGGTTGTACAAGTGTGTACAAGGGTGTACAGGTTTGTACAAACTTGTACAAGTGTGTACAAGGGTGTACAGGTTTGTACAAACTTGTACAAGTGTGTACAAGGGTGTACAAATGTGTACAAGGATGTAAAAGTTTGTACAAGTGTGTACAAGTTTGTACAAGGTTGTACAAGTAAGTACAAGTTTGTACAAGAATGTACAAGTGTGTACAAGGTTTTACAATTGTGTAAAAGGTTGTACAAGTGTGTACAAGGTTGTACAAATGTGTACAAGGTTTTACAAATGTGTACAAGGTTGTACAAGTGTGTACAAGGTTGTACAAGTGTGTACAAGGTTGTACAAGTGTGTACAAGGTTGTACAAGTGTGTACAAGGTTGTACAAGTGTGTACAAGGGTGCACAAGTTCGTACAAGGGTGTACAATCGTGTACATGCTTGTACAAGTTTTTACAAGGTTGTACAAGTGTATACAAGGTTGTACAAGTGTTTACAAGGTTGTACAAACGTGTACAAGGTTGTACAAGTGTGTACAAGGTTGTACAAGTGTGTACAAGGTTGTATAAGTGTGTACAAAGGTGTACAAGTGTGTACAAGTGTGTACAAGGTTGTACAAGTGTGTACAAAGTTGTACAAGTGTGTACATGGTTGTACAAGGTTGTACAAGTGTGTACAAGTTTGTAAAAGGTTGTACAAGTGTGTACAAGGTTGTACAAGTGTGTACAAGGTTGTATCATAGTGTACAAGGTTGTACAAGTGTGTACAAGCTTGTACAAGTGTATACAAGGGTGTACAAAAGTGTACAAGGGTGCACAAGTTTGTACAAGGGTGTACAAGTGTGTACAAGCTTGTACAAGTGTGTACAAGCTTGTACAAGTGTGTACAAGTGTGTACAAGTTTGTACAAGGTTGTACAAGTGTTTACAAGGGTGTACAAGTATGTACAAGAATGTTCAAGTTTGTACAAGTGTGTACAAGTTTGTAAAAGGTTGTACAAGTGTGTACAAGGGTGTACAAGTGTGTACAAGGGTGCACAAGTGTGTACAAGGGTGTACAATCGTGTACAAGCTTGTACAAGTGTGTACAAGGGTGTACAGGTTTGTACAAGGTTGTACAAGTGTGTACAAGGGTGTACAAATGTGTACAAGGACGTAAAAGTTTGTACAAGTGTGTACAAGTTTGTACAAGGTTGTACAAGTAAGTACAAGTTTGTACAAGAATGTACAAGTGTGTACAAGGTTTAACAATTGTGTAAAAGGTTGTACAAGTGTGTACAAGGTTGTACAAGTGTGTACAAGCTTGAACAAGTGTGTACAAGCTTGTACAAGTGTGTACAAGGTTGTACAAGTGTGTACAAGGTTGTACAAGTGTGTACAAGGTTGTACAAGTGTGTACAAGTTTGTTCAAGTGTGTACAAGTTTGTACAAGGTTGTACAAATGTGTACAAGGGTGTACAAAAGTGTACAAGGGTGCACAAGTTTGTACAAGGGTGTACAAGTGTGTACAAGCTTGTACAAGTGTGTACAAGCTTGTACAAGGGTTTACAGGTTTGTACAAGGTTGTACAAGTGTGTACAAGGGTGTACAAGTATGTACAAGAATGTACAAGTTTGTACAAGTGTGTACAAGGGTGTACAAGTTTGTACAAGGTTGTATAAGGTTGTACAAGTGTGTACAAGGTTGTACAAGTGTGTACAAGGTTGTACAAGTGTGTACAAGGTTGTACAAGTGTGTACAAGGGTTCGCAAGTGTGTACAAGGGTGTACAATCGTGTACAAGCTTGTACAATCGTGTACAAGCTTGTACAAGTGTGTACAAGGGTTTACAGGTTTGTACAAGGTTGTACAAGTGTGTACAAGGGTGTACAAATGTGTACAAGGATGTAAAAGTTTATACAAGTGTGTACAAGTTTGTACAATGTTGTACAAGTGTGTACAATGTTTTACAATTGTGTACAAGGTTGTACAAGTGTGTACAAGGTTGTACAAGTGTGTACAAGGATGTACAAGTGTGTACAAGGTTGTACAAGTGTGTACAAGTTTGTACAAGTGTGTACAAGTTTGTACAAGGTTGTACAAATGTGTACAAGGGTGTACAAAAGTGTACAAGGGTGCACAAGTTTGTACAAGGGTGTACAAGTGTGTACAAGGGTGTACAGGTTTGTACAAGGTTGTACAAGTGTTTACAAGCTTGAACAAGTGTGTACAAGGTTGTACAAGTGTTTACAAGGTTGTACAAGTGTGTACAAGGTTGCACAAGTGTGTACAAGGTTGCACAAGTGTGTACAAGAGTGTACAATCGTGTACAAGCTTGTACAAGTGTGTACAAGGGTGTACAGGTTTGTACAAGGTTGTACAAGTGTGTACAAGGTTTTACAATTGTGTACAAGGTTGTACAAGTGTGTACAAGGTTGTACAAGTGTGTACAAGGTTGTACAAGTGTGTACAAGCTTGTACAAGTGTGTACAAGGTTGTACAAGTGTGTACATGGTTGTTCAAGTGTGTACATGTTTGTACAAGTGTGTTTAAGTTTGTACAAGGTTGTACAAATGTGTACAAGGGTGTACAAAAGTGTACAAGGGTGCACAAGTTTGTACAAGGGTGTACAAGTGTGTACAAGCTTGTACAAGTGTGTACAATGGTGTACAGGTTTGTACTAGGTTGTACAAATGTGTACAAGGATGTACAAGTATGTACAAGAATGTACAATTTTGTACAAGTGTGTACAAGTTTGTAAAAGGTTGTACAAGTGTGTACAAGGGTGAACAAGTGTGTACAAGGTTGTACAAGTGTGTACAAGCTTGTACAAGTGTGTACAAGGGTGTACAAGTGTGTACAAGGTTGTACAAGTTTTTACAAGGTTGTACAAGTGTGTACAAGGTTGTACAAGTGTGTACAAGGTTGTACAAGTGTGTACAAGGTTGTACAAGGTTGTACAATTGTGTACAAGGTTGTACAAGTGTGTACAAGGTTGTACAAGTGTGTACAAGGTTGTACAAGTGTGTACAAGGGTGTACAAGTTTGTACAAGTGTGTACAAGGTTGTACAAGTGTGTACAAGGGTGTACAAGTTTGTACAAGTGTGTACAAGTTTGTACAATTGTGTACAAGTTTGTACAAGGTTGTACAAATGTATACAAGGGTGCACAAGTGTGTACAAGGGTGTACAATCGTGTACAAGCTTGTACAAGTGTGTACAAGGGTGTACAGGTTTGTACAAGGTTGTACAAGTGTGTACAAGGGTGTACAAATGTGTACAAGGATGTAAAAGTTTGTACAAGTGTGTACAAGTTTGTACAAGGTTGTACAAGTAAGTACAAGTTTGTACAAGAATGTACAAGTGTGTACAAGGTTTTACAATTGTGTAAAAGGTTGTACAAGTGTGTACAAGGTTGTACAAGCGTGTACAAGGTTGTACAAGTGTGTACAAGGTTGTACAAGTGTGTACAAGGTTGTACAAGTGTGTACAAGTTTGTTCAAGTGTGTACAAGTTTGTACAAGGTTGTACAAATGTGTACAAGGGTGTACAAAAGTGTACAAGGGTGCTCAAGTTTGTACAAGGGTGTACAAGTGTGTACAAGTTTGTACAAGTGTGTACAAGGGTGTACACACTTGTACAAGAATTTACAAGTTTGTACAAGTGTGTACAAGGGTGTACAAATGTGTACAAGGATGTAAAAGTTTGTACAAGTGTGTACAAGTTTGTACAAGGTTGTACAAGGTTGTACAAGTGTGTACAAGGTTGTACAAGTGTGTACAAGGTTGTACAAGTGTGTACAAGGTTTTACAAGTGTGTACAAGGTTGTACAAGTGTGTACAAGGTTGTACAAGTGTGTACAAGGGTGCACAAGTGTGTACAAGGGTGTACAATCGTGTACAAGCTTGTACAATCGTGTACATGCTTGTACAAGTTTGTACAAGGGTTTACAGGTTTGTACAAGGTTGTACAAGTGTGTACAAGGGTGTACAAATGTGTACAAGGATGTAAAAGTTTATACAAGTGTGTACAAGTTTGTACAAGGTTGTACAAGTGTGTACAATGTTTTACAATTGTGTACAAGGTTGTACAAGTGTGTACAAGGTTGTACAAGTGTGTACAAGGTTGTACAAGTGTGTACAAGGTTGTACAAGTGTGTACAAGGTTGTACAAGTGTGTACAAGTTAGTACAAGTGTGTACAAGTTTGTACAAGGTTGTACAAATGTGTACAAGGGTGTACAAAAGTGTACAAGGGTGCACAAGTTTGTACAAGGGTGTACAAGTGTGTACAAGGGTGTACAGGTTTGTACAAGGTTGTACAAGTGTTTACAAGGTTGTACAAGTGTGTACAAGGTTGCACAAGTGTGTACAAGAGTGTACAATCGTGTACAAGCTTGTACAAGTGTGTACAAGGGTGTACAGGTTTGTACAAGGTTGTACAAGTGTGTACAAGGTTTTACAATTGTGTACAAGGTTGTACAAGTGTGTACAAGGGTGTACAAATGTGTACAAGGATGTAAAAGTTTGTACAAGTGTGTACAAGTTTGTACAAGGTTGTACAAGTAAGTACAAGTTTGTACAAGAATGTACAAGTGTGTACAAGGTTTTACAATTGTGTAAAAGGTTGTACAAGTGTGTACAAGGTTGTACAAATGTGTACAAGGTTTTACAAATGTGTACAAGGTTGTACAAGTGTGTACAAGGTTGTACAAGTGTGTACAAGGTTGTACAAGTGTGTACAAGGTTGTACAAGTGTGTACAAGGTTGTACAAGTGTGTACAAGGGTGCACAAGTTCGTACAAGGGTGTACAATCGTGTACATGCTTGTACAAGTTTTTACAAGGTTGTACAAGTGTATACAAGGTTGTACAAGTGTTTACAAGGTTGTACAAACGTGTACAAGGTTGTACAAGTGTGTACAAGGTTGTACAAGTGTGTACAAGGTTGTATAAGTGTGTACAAAGGTGTACAAGTGTGTACAAGTGTGTACAAGGTTGTACAAGTGTGTACAAAGTTGTACAAGTGTGTACATGGTTGTACAAGGTTGTACAAGTGTGTACAAGTTTGTAAAAGGTTGTACAAGTGTGTACAAGGTTGTACAAGTGTGTACAAGGTTGTATCATAGTGTACAAGGTTGTACAAGTGTGTACAAGCTTGTACAAGTGTATACAAGGGTGTACAAAAGTGTACAAGGGTGCACAAGTTTGTACAAGGGTGTACAAGTGTGTACAAGCTTGTACAAGTGTGTACAAGCTTGTACAAGTGTGTACAAGTGTGTACAAGTTTGTACAAGGTTGTACAAGTGTTTACAAGGGTGTACAAGTATGTACAAGAATGTTCAAGTTTGTACAAGTGTGTACAAGTTTGTAAAAGGTTGTACAAGTGTGTACAAGGGTGTACAAGTGTGTACAAGGGTGCACAAGTGTGTACAAGGGTGTACAATCGTGTACAAGCTTGTACAAGTGTGTACAAGGGTGTACAGGTTTGTACAAGGTTGTACAAGTGTGTACAAGGGTGTACAAATGTGTACAAGGACGTAAAAGTTTGTACAAGTGTGTACAAGTTTGTACAAGGTTGTACAAGTAAGTACAAGTTTGTACAAGAATGTACAAGTGTGTACAAGGTTTAACAATTGTGTAAAAGGTTGTACAAGTGTGTACAAGGTTGTACAAGTGTGTACAAGCTTGAACAAGTGTGTACAAGCTTGTACAAGTGTGTACAAGGTTGTACAAGTGTGTACAAGGTTGTACAAGTGTGTACAAGGTTGTACAAGTGTGTACAAGTTTGTTCAAGTGTGTACAAGTTTGTACAAGGTTGTACAAATGTGTACAAGGGTGTACAAAAGTGTACAAGGGTGCACAAGTTTGTACAAGGGTGTACAAGTGTGTACAAGCTTGTACAAGTGTGTACAAGCTTGTACAAGGGTTTACAGGTTTGTACAAGGTTGTACAAGTGTGTACAAGGGTGTACAAGTATGTACAAGAATGTACAAGTTTGTACAAGTGTGTACAAGGGTGTACAAGTTTGTACAAGGTTGTATAAGGTTGTACAAGTGTGTACAAGGTTGTACAAGTGTGTACAAGGTTGTACAAGTGTGTACAAGGTTGTACAAGTGTGTACAAGGGTTCGCAAGTGTGTACAAGGGTGTACAATCGTGTACAAGCTTGTACAATCGTGTACAAGCTTGTACAAGTGTGTACAAGGGTTTACAGGTTTGTACAAGGTTGTACAAGTGTGTACAAGGGTGTACAAATGTGTACAAGGATGTAAAAGTTTATACAAGTGTGTACAAGTTTGTACAATGTTGTACAAGTGTGTACAATGTTTTACAATTGTGTACAAGGTTGTACAAGTGTGTACAAGGTTGTACAAGTGTGTACAAGGATGTACAAGTGTGTACAAGGTTGTACAAGTGTGTACAAGTTTGTACAAGTGTGTACAAGTTTGTACAAGGTTGTACAAATGTGTACAAGGGTGTACAAAAGTGTACAAGGGTGCACAAGTTTGTACAAGGGTGTACAAGTGTGTACAAGGGTGTACAGGTTTGTACAAGGTTGTACAAGTGTTTACAAGCTTGAACAAGTGTGTACAAGGTTGTACAAGTGTTTACAAGGTTGTACAAGTGTGTACAAGGTTGCACAAGTGTGTACAAGGTTGCACAAGTGTGTACAAGAGTGTACAATCGTGTACAAGCTTGTACAAGTGTGTACAAGGGTGTACAGGTTTGTACAAGGTTGTACAAGTGTGTACAAGGTTTTACAATTGTGTACAAGGTTGTACAAGTGTGTACAAGGTTGTACAAGTGTGTACAAGGTTGTACAAGTGTGTACAAGCTTGTACAAGTGTGTACAAGGTTGTACAAGTGTGTACATGGTTGTTCAAGTGTGTACATGTTTGTACAAGTGTGTTTAAGTTTGTACAAGGTTGTACAAATGTGTACAAGGGTGTACAAAAGTGTACAAGGGTGCACAAGTTTGTACAAGGGTGTACAAGTGTGTACAAGCTTGTACAAGTGTGTACAATGGTGTACAGGTTTGTACTAGGTTGTACAAATGTGTACAAGGATGTACAAGTATGTACAAGAATGTACAATTTTGTACAAGTGTGTACAAGTTTGTAAAAGGTTGTACAAGTGTGTACAAGGGTGAACAAGTGTGTACAAGGTTGTACAAGTGTGTACAAGCTTGTACAAGTGTGTACAAGGGTGTACAAGTGTGTACAAGGTTGTACAAGTTTTTACAAGGTTGTACAAGTGTGTACAAGGTTGTACAAGTGTGTACAAGGTTGTACAAGTGTGTACAAGGTTGTACAAGGTTGTACAATTGTGTACAAGGTTGTACAAGTGTGTACAAGGTTGTACAAGTGTGTACAAGGTTGTACAAGTGTGTACAAGGGTGTACAAGTTTGTACAAGTGTGTACAAGGTTGTACAAGTGTGTACAAGGGTGTACAAGTTTGTACAAGTGTGTACAAGTTTGTACAATTGTGTACAAGTTTGTACAAGGTTGTACAAATGTATACAAGGGTGCACAAGTGTGTACAAGGGTGTACAATCGTGTACAAGCTTGTACAAGTGTGTACAAGGGTGTACAGGTTTGTACAAGGTTGTACAAGTGTGTACAAGGGTGTACAAATGTGTACAAGGATGTAAAAGTTTGTACAAGTGTGTACAAGTTTGTACAAGGTTGTACAAGTAAGTACAAGTTTGTACAAGAATGTACAAGTGTGTACAAGGTTTTACAATTGTGTAAAAGGTTGTACAAGTGTGTACAAGGTTGTACAAGCGTGTACAAGGTTGTACAAGTGTGTACAAGGTTGTACAAGTGTGTACAAGGTTGTACAAGTGTGTACAAGTTTGTTCAAGTGTGTACAAGTTTGTACAAGGTTGTACAAATGTGTACAAGGGTGTACAAAAGTGTACAAGGGTGCTCAAGTTTGTACAAGGGTGTACAAGTGTGTACAAGTTTGTACAAGTGTGTACAAGGGTGTACACACTTGTACAAGAATTTACAAGTTTGTACAAGTGTGTACAAGGGTGTACAAATGTGTACAAGGATGTAAAAGTTTGTACAAGTGTGTACAAGTTTGTACAAGGTTGTACAAGGTTGTACAAGTGTGTACAAGGTTGTACAAGTGTGTACAAGGTTGTACAAGTGTGTACAAGGTTTTACAAGTGTGTACAAGGTTGTACAAGTGTGTACAAGGTTGTACAAGTGTGTACAAGGGTGCACAAGTGTGTACAAGGGTGTACAATCGTGTACAAGCTTGTACAATCGTGTACATGCTTGTACAAGTTTGTACAAGGGTTTACAGGTTTGTACAAGGTTGTACAAGTGTGTACAAGGGTGTACAAATGTGTACAAGGATGTAAAAGTTTATACAAGTGTGTACAAGTTTGTACAAGGTTGTACAAGTGTGTACAATGTTTTACAATTGTGTACAAGGTTGTACAAGTGTGTACAAGGTTGTACAAGTGTGTACAAGGTTGTACAAGTGTGTACAAGGTTGTACAAGTGTGTACAAGGTTGTACAAGTGTGTACAAGTTAGTACAAGTGTGTACAAGTTTGTACAAGGTTGTACAAATGTGTACAAGGGTGTACAAAAGTGTACAAGGGTGCACAAGTTTGTACAAGGGTGTACAAGTGTGTACAAGGGTGTACAGGTTTGTACAAGGTTGTACAAGTGTTTACAAGGTTGTACAAGTGTGTACAAGGTTGCACAAGTGTGTACAAGAGTGTACAATCGTGTACAAGCTTGTACAAGTGTGTACAAGGGTGTACAGGTTTGTACAAGGTTGTACAAGTGTGTACAAGGTTTTACAATTGTGTACAAGGTTGTACAAGTGTGTACAAGGTTGTACAAGTGTGTACAAGTTTGTACAAGTGTGTACAAGCTTGTACAAGTGTGTACAAGGTTGTACAAGTGTGTACATGGTTGTTCAAGTGTGTACATGTTTGTACAAGTGTGTTTAAGTTTGTACAAGGTTGTACAAATGTGTACAAGGGTGTACAAAAGTGTACAAGGGTGCACAAGTTTGTACAAGGGTGTACAAGTGTGTACAAGCTTGTACAAGTGTGTACAAGGGTGTACAGGTTTGTACAAGGTTGTACAAATGTGTACAAGGATGTACAAGTATGTACAAGAATGTACAATTTTTTACAAGTGTGTACAAGTTTGTAAAAGGTTGTACAAGTGTGTACAAGGGTGAACAAGTGTGTACAAGGTTGTACAAGTGTGTACAAGCTTGTACAAGTGTGTTCAAGGGTGTACAAGTGTGTACAAGGTTGTACAAGTTTTTACAAGGTTGTACAAGTGTGTACAAGGTTGTACAAGTGTGTACAAGGTTGTACAAGTGTGTACAAGGTTGTACAAGTGTGTACAAGGTTGTACAAGTGTGTACAAGGTTGTATAAATGTGTACAAGGTTGAAAAAGTGTGTACAAGGTTGTACAAGTGTGTACAAGGTTGTACAAGTGTGTACAAGGTTGTACAAGTGTGTACAAAGGTGTACAAGTGTGTACAAGGTTGTACAAGTGTGTACAAGGTTGTACAAGTGTGTACAAGGTTGTACAAGTGTGTACATGGTTGTACAAGGTTGTACAATTGTGTACAAGGTTGTACATGTGTGTACAAGGTTGTAGAAGTGTGTACAAGGTTGTACAAGTGTGTACAAGGGTGTTCAAGTTTGTACAAGTGTGTACACGTTTGTACAATTGTGTACAAGTTTGTACAAGGTTGTACAAATGTATTGAAGGGTGTACAAAAGTGTACAAGGGTGCACAAGTTTGTACAAGGGTGTACAAGTGTGTACAAGCTTGTACAAGTGTGTACAAGGGTGTACAGGTTTGTACAAGGTTGTACAAGTGTTTACAAGGGTGTACAAGTATGTACAAGAATGTACAAGTTTGTACAAGTGTGTACAAGTTTGTAAAAGGTTGTACAAGTGTGTACAAGGGTGTACAAGTGTGTACAAGGGTGCACAAGTGTGTACAAGCTTGTACAAGTGTGTACAAGGGTGTACAGGTTTGTACAAGGTTGTACAAGTGTGTACATGGATGTACAAGTATGTACAAGAATGTACAATTTTGTACAAGTGTGTACAAGTTTGTAAAAGGTTGTACAAGTGTGTACAAGGGTGTACAAGTGTGTACAAGGTTGTACAAGTGTGTACAAGCTTGTACAAGTGTGTACAAGGTTGTACAAGTGTGTACAAGGTTGTACAAGTGTGTACAAGGTTGTACAAGTGTGTACAAGGTTGTACAAGTGTGTACAAGTTTGTAAAAGGTTGTACAAGTGTGTACAAGGGTGAACAAGTGTGTACAAGGTTGTACAAGTGTGTACAAGCTTGTACAAGTGTGTACAAGGGTGTACAAGTGTGTACAAGGTTGTACAAGTTTTTACAAGGTTGTACAAGTGTGTACAAGGTTGTACAAGTGTGTACAAGGTTGTACAAGTGTGTACAAGGTTGTACAAGGTTGTACAATTGTGTACAAGGTTGTACAAGTGTGTACAAGGTTGTACAAGTGTGTACAAGGTTGTACAAGTGTGTACAAGGGTGTACAAGTTTGTACAAGTGTGTACAAGGTTGTACAAGTGTGTACAAGGGTGTACAAGTTTGTACAAGTGTGTACAAGTTTGTACAATTGTGTACAAGTTTGTACAAGGTTGTACAAATGTATACAAGTGTGCACAAGTGTGTACAAGGGTGTACAATCGTGTACAAGCTTGTACAAGTGTGTACAAGGTTGTACAGGTTTGTACAAGGTTGTACAAGTGTGTACAAGGGTGTACAAATGTGTACAAGGATGTAAAAGTTTGTACAAGTGTGTACAAGTTTGTACAAGGTTGTACAAGTAAGTACAAGTTTGTACAAGAATGTACAAGTGTGTACAAGGTTTTACAATTGTGTAAAAGGTTGTACAAGTGTGTACAAGGTTGTACAAGCGTGTACAAGGTTGTACAAGTGTGTACAAGGTTGTACAAGTGTGTACAAGGTTGTACAAGTGTGTACAAGTTTGTTCAAGTGTGTACAAGTTTGTACAAGGTTGTACAAATGTGTACAAGGGTGTACAAAAGTGTACAAGGGTGCACAAGTTTGTACAAGGGTGTACAAGTGTGTACAAGTTTGTACAAGTGTGTACAAGGGTGTACAAGTATGTACAAGAATTTACAAGTTTGTACAAGTGTGTACAAGGGTGTACAAATGTGTACAAGGATGTAAAAGTTTGTACAAGAGTGTACAAGTTTGTACAAGGTTGTACAAGGGTTTACAAGTGTGTACAAGGTTGTACAAGTGTGTACAAGGTTGTACAAGTGTGTACAAGGTTTTACAAGTGTGTACAAGGTTGTACAAGTGTGTACAAGGTTGTACAAGTGTGTACAAGGGTGCACAAGTGTGTACAAGGGTGTACAATCGTGTACAAGCTTGTACAATCGTGTACATGCTTGTACAAGTTTGTACAAGGGTTTACAGGTTTGTACAAGGTTGTACAAGTGTGTACAAGGGTGTACAAATGTGTACAAGGATGTAAAATTTATACAAGTGTGTACAAGTTTGTACAAGGTTGTACAAGTGTGTACAATGTTTTACAATTGTGTACAAGGTTGTACAAGTGTGTACAAGGTTGTACAAGTGTGTACAAGGTTGTACAAGTGTGTACAAGGTTGTACAAGTGTGTACAAGTTAGTACAAGTGTGTACAAGTTTGTACAAGGTTGTACAAATGTGTACAAGGGTGTACAAAAGTGTACAAGGGTGCACAAGTTTGTACAAGGGTGTACAAGTGTGTACAAGGGTGTAAAGGTTTGTACAAGGTTGTACAAGTGTTTACAAGGTTGTACAAGTGTGTACAAGGTTGCACAAGTGTGTACAAGAGTGTACAATCGTGTACAAGCTTGTACAAGTGTGTACAAGGGTGTACAGGTTTGTACAAGGTTGTACAAGTGTGTACAAGGTTTTACAATTGTGTACAAGGTTGTACAAGTGTGTACAAGGTTGTACAAGTGTGTACAAGTTTGTACAAGTGTGTACAAGCTTGTACAAGTGTGTACAAGGTTGTACAAGTGTGTACATGGTTGTTCAAGTGTGTACATGTTTGTACAAGTGTGTTTAAGTTTGTACAAGGTTGTACAAATGTGTACAAGGGTGTACAAAAGTGTACAAGGGTGCACAAGTTTGTACAAGGGTGTACAAGTGTGTACAAGCTTGTACAAGTGTGTACAAGGGTGTACAGGTTTGTACAAGGTTGTACAAATGTGTACAAGGATGTACAAGTATGTACAAGAATGTACAATTTTGTACAAGTGTGTACAAGTTTGTAAAAGGTTGTACAAGTGTGTATAAGGGTGAACAAGTGTGTACAAGGTTGTACAAGTGTGTACAAGCTTGTACAAGTGTGTTCAAGGGTGTACAAGTGTGTACAAGGTTGTACAAGTTTTTACAAGGTTGTACAAGTGTGTACAAGGTTGTACAAGTGTGTACAAGGTTGTACAAGTGTGTACAAGGTTGTACAAGTGTGTACAAGGTTGTACAAGTGTGTACAAGGTTGTATAAGTGTGTACAAGGTTAAAAAAGTGTGTACAAGGTTGTACAAGTGTGTACAAGGTTGTACAAGTGTGTACAAGGTTGTACAAGTGTGTACAAAGGTGTACAAGTGTGTACAAGGTTGTACAAGTGTGTACAAGGTTGTACAAGTGTGTACAAGGTTGTACAAGTGTGTACAAGGTTGTACAAGTGTGTACAAGGTTGTACAAGGTTGTACAATTGTGTACAAGGTTGTACATGTGTGTACAAGGTTGTAGAAGTGTGTACAAGGTTGTACAAGTGTGTACAAGGGTGTACAAGTTTGTACAAGTGTGTACACGTTTGTACAATTGTGTACAAGTTTGTACAAGGTTGTACAAATGTATTGAAGGGTGTACAAAAGTGTACAAGGGTGCACAAGTTTGTACAAGGGTGTACAAGTGTGTACAAGCTTGTACAAGTGTGTACAAGCTTGTACAAGTGTGTACAAGGGTGTACAGGTTTGTACAAGGTTGTACAAGTGTTTACAATGGTGTACAAGTATGTACAAGAATGTACAAGTTTGTACAAGTGTGTACAAGTTTGTAAAAGGTTGTACAAGTGTGTACAAGGGTGTACAAGTGTGTACAAGGGTGCACAAGTGTGTACAAGCTTGTACAAGTGTGTACAAGGGTGTACAGGTTTGTACAAGGTTGTACAAGTGTGTACAAGGATGTACAAGTATGTACAAGAATGTACAATTTTGTACAAGTGTGTACAAGTTTGTAAAAGGTTGTACAAGTGTGTACAAGGGTGTACAAGTGTGTACAAGGTTGTACAAGTGTGTACAAGCTTGTACAAGTGTGTACAAGGGTGTACAAGTGTGTACAAGGGTGTACAAGTGTGTACAAGCTTGTACAAGTGTGTACAAGGGTGTACAAGTGTGTACAAGCTTGTACAAGTGTGTACAAGGGTGTACAAGTGTGTACAAGGTTGTACAAGTTTTTACAAGGTTGTACAAGTGTGTACAAGGTTGTACAAGTGTGTACAAGGTTGTACAAGTGTGTACAAGGTTTTACAAGTGTGTACAAGGTTGTACAAGTGTGTACAAGGTTGTACAAGTGAGTACAAGGGTGTACAAGTTTGTACAAGTGTGTACAAGTTTGTACAAGTGTGTACAAGTTTGTACAAGGTTGTACAAATGTATACAAGGGTGTACAAAAGTGTACAAGGGTGCACAATTTTGTACAAGGGTGTACAAGTGTGTACAAGCTTGTACAAGTGTGTACAAGCTTGTACAAGTGTGTACAAGGGTGTACAGGTTTGTACAAGGTTGTACAAGTGTTTACAAGGGTGTACAAGTATGTACAAGAATGTACAAGTTTGTACAAGTGTGTACAAGTGTGTACAAGGTTGTACAAGTGTGTACAAGGTTGTACAAGTGTGTACAAGGTTGTACAAGTGTGTACAAGGTTGTGCAAGTGTGTACAAAGGTGTACAAGTGTGTACAAGGTTGTACAAGTGTGTACAAGGTTGAACAAGTGTGTACAAGGTTGTACAAGGTTTTACAATTGTGTACAAGGTTGTACAAGTGTGTACAAGGTTGTACAAGTGTGTACAAGGTTTTACAAGTGTGTACAAGGTTGTACAAGTGTGTACAAGGTTGTACAAGTGTGTACAAGGGTGCACAAGTGTGTACAAGGGTGTACAATCGTGTACAAGCTTGTACAATCGTGTACATGCTTGTACAAGTTTGTACAAGGGTTTACAGGTTTATACAAGGTTGTACAAGTGTGTACAAGGGTGTACAAATGTGTACAAGGATGTAAAATTTATACAAGTGTGTACAAGTTTGTACAAGGTTGTACAAGTGTGTACAATGTTTTACAATTGTGTACAAGGTTGTACAAGTGTGTACAAGGTTGTACAAGTGTGTACAAGGTTGTACAAGTGTGTACAAGGTTGTACAAGTGTGTACAAGTTAGTACAAGTGTGTACAAGTTTGTACAAGGTTGTACAAATGTGTACAAGGGTGTACAAAAGTGTACAAGGGTGCACAAGTTTGTACAAGGGTGTACAAGTGTGTACAAGGGTGTAAAGGTTTGTACAAGGTTGTACAAGTGTTTACAAGGTTGTACAAGTGTGTACAAGGTTGCACAAGTGTGTACAAGAGTGTACAATCGTGTACAAGCTTGTACAAGTGTGTACAAGGGTGTACAGGTTTGTACAAGGTTGTAAAAGTGTGTACAAGGTTTTACAATTGTGTACAAGGTTGTACAAGTGTGTACAAGGTTGTACAAGTGTGTACAAGTTTGTACAAGTGTGTACAAGCTTGTACAAGTGTGTACAAGGTTGTACAAGTGTGTACATGGTTGTTCAAGTGTGTACATGTTTGTACAAGTGTGTTTAAGTTTGTACAAGGTTGTACAAATGTGTACAAGGGTGTAAAAAAGTGTACAAGGGTGCACAAGTTTGTACAAGGGTGTACAAGTGTGTACAAGCTTGTACAAGTGTGTACAAGGGTGTACAGGTTTGTACAAGGTTGTACAAATGTGTACAAGGATGTACAAGTATGTACAAGAATGTACAATTTTGTACAAGTGTGTACAAGTTTGTAAAAGGTTGTACAAGTGTGTACAAGGGTGAACAAGTGTGTACAAGGTTGTACAAGTGTGTACAAGCTTGTACAAGTGTGTTCAAGGGTGTACAAGTGTGTACAAGGTTGTACAAGTTTTTACAAGGTTGTACAAGTGTGTACAAGGTTGTACAAGTGTGTACAAGGTTGTACAAGTGTGTACAAGGTTGTACAAGTGTGTACAAGGTTGTACAAGTGTGTACAAGGTTGTACAAGTGTGTACAAGGTTGTACAAGTGTGTACAAGGTTGTATAAGTGTGTACAAGGTTGAAAAAGTGTGTACAAGGTTGTACAAGTGTGTACAAGGTTGTACAAGTGTGTACAAGGTTGTACAAGTGTGTACAAAGGTGTACAAGTGTGTACAAGGTTGTACAAGTGTGTACAAGGTTGTACAAGTGTGTACAAGGTTGTACAAGTGTGTACAAGGTTGTACAAGTGTGTACAAGGTTGTACAAGGTTGTACAATTGTGTACAAGGTTGTACATGTGTGTACAAGGTTGTAGAAGTGTGTACAAGGTTGTACAAGTGTGTACAAGGGTGTACAAGTTTGTACAAGTGTGTACACGTTTGTACAATTGTGTACAAGTTTGTACAAGGTTGTACAAATGTATTGAAGGGTGTACAAAAGTGTACAAGGGTGCACAAGTTTGTACAAGGGTGTACAAGTGTGTACAAGCTTGTACAAGTGTGTACAAGCTTGTACAAGTGTGTACAAGGGTGTACAGGTTTGTACAAGGTTGTACAAGTGTTTACAATGGTGTACAAGTATGTACAAGAATGTACAAGTTTGTACAAGTGTGTACAAGTTTGTAAAAGGTTGTACAAGTGTGTACAAGGGTGTACAAGTGTGTACAAGGGTGCACAAGTGTGTACAAGCTTGTACAAGTGTGTACAAGGGTTTACAGGTTTGTACAAGGTTGTACAAGTGTGTACAAGGATGTACAAGTATGTACAAGAATGTACAATTTTGTACAAGTGTGTACAAGTTTGTAAAAGGTTGTACAAGTGTGTACAAGGGTGTACAAGTGTGTACAAGGTTGTACAAGTGTGTACAAGCTTGTACAAGTGTGTACAAGGGTGTACAAGTGTGTACAAGGGTGTACAAGTGTGTACAAGCTTGTACAAGTGTGTACAAGGGTGTACAAGTGTGTACAAGCTTGTACAAGTGTGTACAAGGGTGTACAAGTGTGTACAAGGTTGTACAAGTTTTTACAAGGTTGTACAAGTGTGTACAAGGTTGTACAAGTGTGTACAAGGTTGTACAAGTGTGTACAAGGTTGTACAAGTGTGTACAAGGTTGTACAAGTGTGTACAAGGTTGTACAAGTGTGTACAAGGTTGTACAAGTGTGTACAAGGTTGTACAAGTGAGTACAAGGGTGTACAAGTTTGTACAAGTGTGTACAAGTTTGTACAAGTGTGTACAAGTTTGTACAAGGTTGTACAAATGTATACAAGGGTGTACAAAAGTGTACAAGGGTGCACAAGTTTGTACAAGGGTGTACAAGTGTGTACAAGCTTGTACAAGTGTGTACAAGCTTGTACAAGTGTGTACAAGGGTGTACAGGTTTGTACAAGGTTGTACAAGTGTTTACAAGGGTGTACAAGTATGTACAAGAATGTACAAGTTTGTACAAGTGTGTACAAGTGTGTACAAGGTTGTACAAGTGTGTACAAGGTTGTACAAGTGTGTACAAGGTTGTACAAGTGTGTACAAGGTTGTGCAAGTGTGCACAAAGGTGTACAAGTGTGTACAAGGTTGTACAAGTGTGTACAAGGTTGAACAAGTGTGTACAAGGTTGTACAAGGTTTTACAATTGTGTACAAGGTTGTACAAGTGTGTACAAGGTTGTACAAATGTGTACAAGGGTGTACAAGTTTGTACAAGTGTGTACAAGTTTGTACAAGTGTGTACAAGTTTGTACAAGGTTGTACAAATGTATACAAGGGTGTACAAAAGTGTACAAGGGTGCACAAGTTTGTACAAGGGTGTACAAGTGTGTACAAGCTTGTACAAGTGTGTACAAGGGTGTACAGGTTTGTACAAGGTTGTACAAGTGTTTACAAGGGTGTACAAGTATGTACAAGAATGTAAAAGTTTGTACAAGTGTGTACAAGTTTGTAAAAGGTTGTACAAGTGTGTACAAGGGTGTACAATTGTGTACAAGGGTGCACAAGTGTGTACAAGGGTGTACAATCGTGTACAATCTTGTACAAGTGTGTACAAGGGTGTACAGGTTTGTACAAGGTTGTACCAGTGTGTACAAGGTTGTACAAGTGTGTACAAGGGTGTACAAGTTTGTACAAGTGTGTACAAGTTTGTACAATTGTGTACAAGTTTGTACAAGGTTGTACAAATGTATACAAGGGTGTACAAAAGTAAACAAGGGTGCACAAGTTTGTACAAGGGTGTACAAGTGTGTACAAGCTTGTACAAGTGTGTACAAGCTTGTACAAGTGTGTACAAGGGTGTACAGGTTTGTACAAGTTTGTACAAGTGTTTACAAGGGTGTACAAGGGTGTACAGGTTTGTACAAGTTTGTACAAGTGTTTACAAGGGTGTACAAGTATGTACAAGAATGTACAAGTTTGTAAAAGGTTGTACAAGTGTGTAGAAGGGTGTACAAGTGTGTACAAGGGTGCACAAGTGTGTACAAGGGTGTACAGGTTTGTACAAGGTTGTACAAGTGTGTACAAGGGTGTACAAATGTGTACAAGGATGTAAAAGTTTGTACAAGTGTGTACAAGTTTGTACAAGGTTGTACAAGTAAGTACAAGTTTGTACAAGGGTGCACAAGTGTGTACAAGGTTGTACAAGTGTGTACAAGCTTGTACAAGTGTGTACAAGGTTGTACAAGTGTGTACAAGCTTGTACAAGTGTGTACAAGGTTGTACAAGTGTGTACAAGGTTGTACAAGTGTGTACAAGGTTGTACAAGTGTGTACAAGGTTGTACAAGTGTGTACATGGTTGTACAAGTGTGTACAAGGTTGTACAAGTGTGTACAAGGTTGTACAAGTGTGTACAAGGGTGCACAAGTGTGTACAAGGGTGTACAATCGTGTACAAGCTTGTACAAGTTTTTACAAGGTTGTACAAGTGTGTACAAGGTTGTACAAGTGTGTACAAGGTTGTACAAGTGTGTACAAGGTTGTACAAGTGTGTACAAGGTTGTACAAGTGTGTACAAGGTTGTATAAGTGTGTACAAAGGTGTACAAGTGTGTACAAGGTTGTATAAGTGTGTACAAAGGTGTACAAGTGTGTACAAGGTTGTACAAGTGTGTACAAGGTTGTACAAGTGTGTACATGGTTGTACAAGGTTGTACAATTGTGTACAAGGTTGTACAAGTGTGTACAAGGTTGTACAATGTGTACAAGGGTGTACAAGTTTGTACAAGTGTGTACAAGTTTGTACAAGTGTGTACAAGTTTGTACAAGGTTGTACAAATGTATACAAGGGTGTACAAAAGTGTACAAGAGTGCACAAGTTTGTACAAGGGTGTACAAGTGTGTACAAGCTTGTACAAGTGTGTACAAGCTTGTACAAGTGTGTACAAGGGTGTACAGGTTTGTACAAGGTTGTACAAGTGTTTACAAGGGTGTACAAAAGAATGTACAAGTTTGTACAAGTGTGTACAAGTTTGTAAAAGGTTGTACAAGTGTGTACAAGGTTGTAAAAGTGTGTACAAAGTTGTACCATAGTGTACAAGTGTGTACAAAGGTGTACAAGTGTGTACAAGGTTGTACAAGTGTGTACAAAGTTGTACAAGTGTGTACATGGTTGTACAAGGTTGTACAATTGTGTACAAGGTTGTACAAGTGTGTACAAGGTTGTACAAGTGTGTACAAGGGTGTACAAGTTTGTACAAGTGTGTACAAGTTTGTACAAGTGTGTACAAGTTTGTACAAGGTTGTACAAATGTACACAAGGGTGTACAAAAGTGTACAAGGGTGCACAAGTTTGTACAAGGTTGTACAAGTGTGTACAAGTTTGTACAAGGTTGTACAAGTGTGTACAAGTTTGTACAAGGTTGTACAAACGTGTACAATTGTGTACAAGGTTGTACAAGTGTGTACAAGGTTGTACAAGTGTGTACATGATTGTACAAGTGTGTACAAGGTTGTACAAGTGTGTACAAGGTTGTACAAGTGTGTACAAGGTTGTACAAGTGTGTACAAGGGTGCACAAGTGTGTACAAGGGTGTACAATCGGGTACAAGCTTGTACAATCGTGTACAAGCTTTTACAAGTGTGTACAAGGGTTTACAGGTTTGTACAAGGTTGTACAAGTGTGTACAAGGGTGTACAAATGTGTACAAGGATGTAAAAGTTTGTACAAGTGTGTACAAGTTTGTACAAATGTGTACAAGGATGTAAAAGTTTGTACAAGTGTGTACAAGTTTGTACAAGGTTGTACAAGGTTGTACAAGTGTGTACAAGGTTGTACAAGTGTGTACAAGGTTGTACAAGTGTGTACAAGGTTGTACAAGTGTGTACAAGGTTGTACAAGTGTGTACAAGGTTGTACAAGTGTGTACAAGGGTGCACAAGTGTGTACAAGGGTGTACAATCGTGTACAAGCTTGTACAATCGTGTACATGCTTGTACAAGTTTGTACAAGGGTTTACAGGTTTGTACAAGGTTGTACAAGTGTGTACAAGGGTGTACAAATGTGTACAAGGATGTAAAAGTTTATACAAGTGTGTACAAGGGTGTACAATCGTGTACAAGCTTGTACAATCGTGTACATGCTTGTACAAGCTTGTACAAGTGTGTACAAGGTTGTACAAGTGTGTACATGGTTGTTCAAGTGTGTACATGTTTGTACAAGTGTGTTTAAGTTTGTACAAGGTTGTACAAATGTGTACAAGGGTGTACAAACGTGTACAAGGGTGCACAAGTTTGTACAAGGGTGTACAAGTGTGTACAAGCTTGTACAAGTGTGTACAAGGGTGTACAGGTTTGTACAAGGTTGTACAAATGTGTACAAGGATGTACAAGTATGTACAAGAATGTACAATTTTGTACAAGTGTGTACAAGTTTGTAAAAGGTTGTACAAGTGTGTACAAGGGTGAACAAGTGTGTACAAGGTTGTACAAGTGTGTACAAGCTTGTACAAGTGTGTACAAGGGTGTACAAGTGTGTACAAGGTTGTACAATTTTTTACAAGGTTGTACAAGTGTGTACAAGGTTGTACAAGTGTGTACAAGGTTGTACAAGTGTGTACAAGGTTGTACAAGTGTGTACAAGGTTGTACAAGTGTGTACAAGGTTGTACAAGTGTGTACAAGGTTGTACAAGTGTGTACAAGGTTGTACAAGTGTGTACAAGGTTGTACAAGTGTGTACAAGGTTGTACAAGTGTGTACAAGGTTGTACAAGTGTGTACAAGGTTGTATAAGTGTGTACAAGGTTGAAAAAGTGTGTACAAGGTTGTACAAGTGTGTACAAGGTTGTACAAGTGTGTACAAGGTTGTACAAGTGTGTACAAAGGTGTACAAGTGTGTACAAGGTTGTACAAGTGTGTACAAGGTTGTACAAGTGTGTACAAGGTTGTAAAAGTGTGTACAAGGTTGTACAAGGTTGTACAATTGTGTACAAGGTTGTACATAAGTGTACTAGGTTGTAGAAGTGTGTACAAGGTTGTACAAGTGTGTACAAGGGTGTACAAGTTTGTACAAGTGTGTACACGTTTGTACAATTGTGTACAAGTTTGTACAAGGTTGTACAAATGTATACAAGGGTGTACAAAAGTGTACAAGGGTGCACAAGTTTGTACAAGGGTGTACAAGTGTGTACAAGCTTGTACAAGTTGGTACAAGGGTGTACAGGTTTGTACAAGGTTGTACAAGTGTTTACAAGGGTGTACAAGTATGTACAAGAATGTACAAGTTTGTACAAGTGTGTACAAGTTTGTAAAAGGTTGTACAAGTGTGTACAAGGGTGTACAAGTGTGTACAAGGGTGCACAAGTGTGTACAAGCTTGTACAAGTGTGTACAAGGGTGTACAGGTTTGTACAAGGTTGTACAAGTGTGTACAAGGATGTACAAGTATGTACAAGAATGTACAATTTTGTACAAGTGTGTACAAGTTTGTAAAAGGTTGTACAAGTGTGTACAACGGTGTACAATCGTGTACAAGCTTGTACAAGTTTTTACAAGGTTGTACAAGTGTGTACAAGGTTGTACAAGTGTGTACAAGGTTGTACAAGTGTGTACAAGGTTGTACAAGTGTGTACAAGGTTGTACAAGTGTGTACAAGGTTGTACAAGTGTGTACAAGGTTGTATAAGTGTGTACAAAGGTGTACAAGTGTGTACAAGGTTGTATAAGTGTGTACAAAGGTGTACAAGTGTGTACAAGGTTGTACAAGTGTGTACAAGGTTGTACAAGTGTGTACATGGTTGTACAAGGTTGTACAATTGTGTACAAGGTTGTACAAGTGTGTACAAGGTTGTACAATGTGTACAAGGGTGTACAAGTTTGTACAAGTGTGTACAAGTTTGTACAAGTGTGTACAAGTTTGTACAAGGTTGTACAAATGTATACAAGGGTGTACAAAAGTGTACAAGGGTGCACAAGTTTGTACAAGGGTGTACAAGTGTGTACAAGCTTGTACAAGTGTGTACAAGCTTGTACAAGTGTGTACAAGGGTGTACAGGTTTGTACAAGGTTGTACAAGTGTTTACAAGGGTGTACAAAAGAATGTACAAGTTTGTACAAGTGTGTACAAGTTTGTAAAAGGTTGTACAAGTGTGTACAAGGTTGTAAAAGTGTGTACAAGGTTGTACCATAGTGTACAAGTGTGTACAAAGGTGTACAAGTGTGTACAAGGTTGTACAAGTGTGTACAAAGTTGTACAAGTGTGTACATGGTTGTACAAGGTTGTACAATTGTGTACAAGGTTGTACAAGTGTGTACAAGGTTGTACAAGTGTGTACAAGGGTGTACAAGTTTGTACAAGTGTGTACAAGTTTGTACAAGTGTGTACAAGTTTGTACAAGGTTGTACAAATGTACACAAGGGTGTACAAAAGTGTACAAGGGTGCACAAGTTTGTACAAGGTTGTACAAGTGTGTACAAGTTTGTACAAGGTTGTACAAGTGTGTACAAGTTTGTACAAGGTTGTACAAACGTGTACAATTGTGTACAAGGTTGTACAAGTGTGTACAAGGTTGTACAAGTGTGTACATGATTGTACAAGTGTGTACAAGGTTGTACAAGTGTGTACAAGGTTGTACAAGTGTGTACAAGGTTGTACAAGTGTGTACAAGGGTGCACAAGTGTGTACAAGGGTGTACAATCGGGTACAAGCTTGTACAATCGTGTACAAGCTTTTACAAGTGTGTACAAGGGTTTACAGGTTTGTACAAGGTTGTACAAGTGTGTACAAGGGTGTACAAATGTGTACAAGGATGTAAAAGTTTGTACAAGTGTGTACAAGTTTGTACAAATGTGTACAAGGATGTAAAAGTTTGTACAAGTGTGTACAAGTTTGTACAAGGTTGTACAAGGTTGTACAAGTGTGTACAAGGTTGTACAAGTGTGTACAAGGTTGTACAAGTGTGTACAAGGTTGTACAAGTGTGTACAAGGTTGTACAAGTGTGTACAAGGTTGTACAAGTGTGTACAAGGGTGCACAAGTGTGTACAAGGGTGTACAATCGTGTACAAGCTTGTACAATCGTGTACATGCTTGTACAAGTTTGTACAAGGGTTTACAGGTTTGTACAAGGTTGTACAAGTGTGTACAAGGGTGTACAAATGTGTACAAGGATGTAAAAGTTTATACAAGTGTGTACAAGGGTGTACAATCGTGTACAAGCTTGTACAATCGTGTACATGCTTGTACAAGCTTGTACAAGTGTGTACAAGGTTGTACAAGTGTGTACATGGTTGTTCAAGTGTGTACATGTTTGTACAAGTGTGTTTAAGTTTGTACAAGGTTGTACAAATGTGTACAAGGGTGTACAAAAGTGTACAAGGGTGCACAAGTTTGTACAAGGGTGTACAAGTGTGTACAAGCTTGTACAAGTGTGTACAAGGGTGTACAGGTTTGTACAAGGTTGTACAAATGTGTACAAGGATGTACAAGTATGTACAAGAATGTACAATTTTGTACAAGTGTGTACAAGTTTGTAAAAGGTTGTACAAGTGTGTACAAGGGTGAACAAGTGTGTACAAGGTTGTACAAGTGTGTACAAGCTTGTACAAGTGTGTACAAGGGTGTACAAGTGTGTACAAGGTTGTACAATTTTTTACAAGGTTGTACAAGTGTGTACAAGGTTGTACAAGTGTGTACAAGGTTGTACAAGTGTGTACAAGGTTGTACAAGTGTGTACAAGGTTGTACAAGTGTGTACAAGGTTGTACAAGTGTGTACAAGGTTGTACAAGTGTGTACAAGGTTGTACAAGTGTGTACAAGGTTGTACAAGTGTGTACAAGGTTGTACAAGTGTGTACAAGGTTGTACAAGTGTGTACAAGGTTGTATAAGTGTGTACAAGGTTGAAAAAGTGTGTACAAGGTTGTACAAGTGTGTACAAGGTTGTACAAGTGTGTACAAGGTTGTACAAGTGTGTACAAAGGTGTACAAGTGTGTACAAGGTTGTACAAGTGTGTACAAGGTTGTACAAGTGTGTACAAGGTTGTAAAAGTGTGTACAAGGTTGTACAAGGTTGTACAATTGTGTACAAGGTTGTACATAAGTGTACTAGGTTGTAGAAGTGTGTACAAGGTTGTACAAGTGTGTACAAGGGTGTACAAGTTTGTACAAGTGTGTACACGTTTGTACAATTGTGTACAAGTTTGTACAAGGTTGTACAAATGTATACAAGGGTGTACAAAAGTGTACAAGGGTGCACAAGTTTGTACAAGGGTGTACAAGTGTGTACAAGCTTGTACAAGTTGGTACAAGGGTGTACAGGTTTGTACAAGGTTGTACAAGTGTTTACAAGGGTGTACAAGTATGTACAAGAATGTACAAGTTTGTACAAGTGTGTACAAGTTTGTAAAAGGTTGTACAAGTGTGTACAAGGGTGTACAAGTGTGTACAAGGGTGCACAAGTGTGTACAAGCTTGTACAAGTGTGTACAAGGGTGTACAGGTTTGTACAAGGTTGTACAAGTGTGTACAAGGATGTACAAGTATGTACAAGAATGTACAATTTTGTACAAGTGTGTACAAGTTTGTAAAAGGTTGTACAAGTGTGTACAACGGTGTACAAGTGTGTACAAGGTTGTACAAGTGTGTACAAGCTTGTACAAGTGTGTACAAGGGTGTACAAGTGTGTACAAGCTTGTACAAGTGTGTACAAGGGTGTACAAGTGTGTACAAGCTTGTACAAGTGTGTACAAGGGTGTACAAGTGTGTACAAGGTTGTACAAGTTTTAACAAGGTTGTACAAGTGTGTACAAGGTTGTACAAGTGTGTACAAGGTTGTACAAGTGTGTACAAGGTTGTACAAGTGTGTACAAGGTTGTACAAGGTTGTATAAGTGTGAACAAGGTTGAAAAAGTGTGTACAAGGTTGTACAAGTGTGTACAAGGTTGTACAAGTGTGTACAAGGTTGTACAAGTGTGTACAAAGGTGTACAATTGTGTACAAGGTTGTACAAGTGTGTACAAGGTTGTACAAGTGTGTACAAGGTTGTACAAGTGTGTACAAGGTTGTACAAGGTTGTACAATTGTTTACAAGGTTGTACAAGTGTGTACAAGGTTGTACAAGTGTGTACAATGTTGTACAAGTGAGTACAAGGGTGTACAAGTTTGTACAAGTGTGTACAAGTTTGTACAAGTGTGTACAAGTTTGTACAAGTGTGTACAAGTTTGTACAAGGTTTTACAAATGTATACAAGGGTGTACAAAAGTGTACAAGGGTGCACAAGTTTGTACAAGGGTGTACAAGTGTGTACAAGCTTGTACAAGTTTGTACAAGTGTGTACAAGGTTGTACAAGTGTGTACAAGGTTGTACAAGTGTGTACAAGGTTGTACAAGTGTGTACAAGGTTGTACAAGTGTGTACAAAGGTGTACAAGTGTGTACAAGGTTGTACAAGTGTGTACAAGGTTGAACAAGTGTGTACAAGGTTGTACAAGGTTGTACAATTGTGTACAAGGTTGTACAAATGTATACAAGGGTGTACAAAAGTGTACAAGGGTGCACAAGTTTGTACAAGGGTGTACAAGTGTGTACAAGCTTGTACAAGTGTGTACAAGCTTGTACAAGTGTGTACAAGGGTGTACAGGTTTGTACAAGGTTGTACAAGTGTTTACAAGGGTGTACAAGTATGTACAAGAATGTAAAACTTTGTACAAGTGTGTACAAGTTTGTAAAAGGTTGTACAAGTGTGTACAAGGGTGTACAAGTGTGTACAAGGGTGCACAAGTGTGTACAAGGGTGTACAATCGTGTACAATCTTGTACAAGTGTGTACAAGGGTGTAAAGGTTTGTACAAGGTTGTACAAGTGTGTACAAGGTTGTACAAGTGTGTACAAGGGTGTACAAGTTTGTACAAGTGTGTACAAGTTTGTACAATTGTGTACAAGTTTGTACAAGGTTGTACAAATGTATACAAGGATGTACAAAAGTAAACAAGGGTGCACAAGTTTGTACAAGGGTGTACAAGTGTGTACAAGCTTGTACAAGTGTTACAAGCTTGTACAAGTGTGTACAAGGGTGTACAGGTTTGTACAAGTTTGTACAAGTGTTTACAAGGGTGTACAAGTATGTACAAGAATGTACAAGTTTGTAAAAGGTTGTACAAGTGTGTAGAACGGTGTACAAGTGTGTACAAGCTTGTACAAGTGTGTACAAGGTTGTACAAGTGTGTACAAGGTTGTACAAGTGTGTACAAGGTTGTACAAGTGTGTACAAGGTTGTACAAGTGTGTACATGGTTGTACAAGTGTGTACAAGGTTGTACAAGTGTGTACAAGGTTGTACAAGTGTGTACAAGGGTGCACAAGTGTGTACAAGGGTGTACAATCGTGTACAAGATTGTACAAGTTTTTACAAGGTTGTACAAGTGTGTACAAGGTTGTACAAGTGTGTACAAGGTTGTACAAGTGTGTACAAGGTTGTACAAGTGTGTACAAGGTTGTACAAGTGTGTACAGGGTTGTATAAGTGTGTACAAAGGTGTACAAGTGTGTACAAGGTTGTACAAGTGTGTACAAGTTTGTACAAGTGTGTACATGGTTGTACAAGGTTGTACAATTGTGTACAAGGTTGTACAAGTGTGTACAAGGTTGTACAATGTGTACAAGGGTGTACAAGTTTGTACAAGTGTGTACAAGTTTGTACAAGTGTGTACAAGTTTGTACAAGGTTGTACAAATGTATACAAGGGTGTACAAAAGTGTACAAGGGTGCACAAGTTTGTACAAGGGTGTACAAGTGTGTACAAGCTTGTACAAGTGTGTACAAGCTTGTACAAGTGTGTACAAGGGTGTACAGGTTTGTACAAGGTTGTACAAGTGTTTACAAGGGTGTACAAAAGAATGTACAAGTTTGTATAAGTGTGTACAAGTTTGTAAAATGTTGTACAAGTGTGTACAAGGTTGTACAAGTGTGTACAAGGTTGTACCATAGTTTACAAGGTTGTACAAGTGTGTACAAAGGTGTACAAGTGTGTACAAGGTTGTACAAGTGTGTACAAAGTTGTACAAGTGTGTACATGGTTGTACAAGGTTGTACAATTGTGTACAAGGTTGTACAAGTGTGTACAAGGTTGTACAAGTGTGTACAAGGGTGTACAAGTTTGTACAAGTGTGTACAAGTTTGTACAAGTGTGTACAAGTTTGTACAAGGTTGTACAAATGTACACAAGGGTGTACAAAAGTGTACAAGGGTGCACAAGTTTGTACAAGGTTGTACAAGTGTGTACAAGTTTGTACAAGGTTGTACAAGTGTGTACAAGTTTGTACAAGGTTGTACAAACGTGTACAATTGTGTACAAGGTTGTACAAGTGTGTACAAGGTTGTACAAGTGTGTACATGATTGTACAAGTGTGTACAAGGTTGTACAAGTGTGTACAAGGTTGTACAAGTGTGTACAAGGTTGTACAAGTGTGTACAAGGTTGTACAGGTTTGTACAAGGTTGTACAAGTGTTTACAAGGGTGTACAAGTATGTACAAGAATGTACAAGTTTGTACAAGTGTGTACAAGTTTGTAAAAGGTTGTACAAGTGTGTACAAGGGTGTACAAGTGTGTACAAGGGTGCACAAGTGTGTACAAGCTTGTACAAGTGTGTACAAGGGTGTACAGGTTTGTACAAGGTTGTACAAGTGTGTACAAGGATGTACAAGTATGTACAAGAATGTACAATTTTGTACAAGTGTGTACAAGTTTGTAAAAGGTTGTACAAGTGTGTACAACGGTGTACAAGTGTGTACAAGGTTGTACAAGTGTGTACAAGCTTGTACAAGTGTGTACAAGGGTGTACAAGTGTGTACAAGGTTGTACAAGTGTGTACAAGGTTGTACAAGTGTGTACAAGGTTGTACAAGTGTGTACAAGTTTGTTCAAGTGTGTACAAGTTTGTACAAGGTTGTACAAATGTGTACAAGGGTGTACAAAAGTGTACAAGGGTGCACAAGTTTGTACAAGGGTGTACAAGTGTGTACAAGCTTGTACAAGTGTGTACAAGCTTGTACAAGTGTTTACAGGTTTGTACAAGGTTGTACAAGTGGGTACAAGGGTGTACAAGTATGTACAAGAATGTACAAGTTTGTACAAGTGTGTACAAGGGTGTACAAGTGTGTACAAGGTTGTACAAGTGTGTACAAGGTTGTACAAGGTTGTACAAGTGTGTACAAGGTTGTACAAGTGTGTACAAGGTTGTACAAGTGTGTACAAGGTTGTACAAGTGTGTACAAGGGTTCACAAGTGTGTACAAGGGTGTACAATCGTGTACAAGCTTGTACAATCGTGTACAAGCTTGTACAAGTGTGTACAAGGGTTTACAGGTTTGTACAAGGTTGTACAAGTGTGTACAAGGGTGTACAAATGTGTACAAGGATGTAAAAGTTTATACAAGTGTGTACAAGTTTGTACAAGGTTGTACAAGTGTGTACAATGTTTTACAATTGTGTACAAGGTTGTACAAGTGTGTACAAGGTTGTACAAGTGTGTACAAGGATGTACAAGTGTGTACAAGGTTGTACAAGTGTGTACAAGTTTGTACAAGTGTGTACAAGTTTGTACAAGGTTGTACAAATGTGTACAAGGGTGTACAAAAGTGTACAAGGGTGCACAAGTTTGTACAAGGGTGTACAAGTGTGTACAAGGGTGTACAGGTTTGTACAAGGTTGTACAAGTGTGTACAAGCTTGAACAAGTGTGTACAAGGTTGTACAAGTGTTTACAAGGTTGTACAAGTGTGTACAAGGTTGCACAAGTGTGTACAAGGTTGCACAAGTGTGTACAAGAGTGTACAATCGTGTACAAGCTTGTACAAGTGTGTACAAGGGTGTACAGGTTTGTACAAGGTTGTACAAGTGTGTACAAGGTTTTACAATTGTGTACAAGGTTGTACAAGTGTGTACAAGGTTGTACAAGTGTGTACAAGGTTGTACAAGTGTGTACAAGCTTGTACAAGTGTGTACAAGGTTGTACAAGTGTGTACATGGTTGTTCAAGTGTTTACATGTTTGTACAAGTGTGTTTAAGTTTGTACAAGGTTGTACAAATGTGTACAAGGGTGTACAAAAGTGTACAAGGGTGCACAAGTTTGTACAAGGGTGTACAAGTGTGTACAAGCTTGTACAAGTGTGTACAATGGTGTACAGGTTTGTACTAGGTTGTACAAATGTGTACAAGGATGTACAAGTATGTACAAGAGTGTACAATTTTGTACAAGTGTGTACAAGTTTGTAAAAGGTTGTACAAGTGTGTACAAGGGTGAACAAGTGTGTACAAGGTTGTACAAGTGTGTACAAGCTTGTACAAGTGTGTACAAGGGTGTACAAGTGTGTACAAGGTTGTACAAGTTTTTACAAGGTTGTACAAGTGTGTACAAGGTTGTACAAGTGTGTACAAGGTTGTACAAGTGTGTACAAGGTTGTACAAGTGTGTACAAGGTTGTACAAGGTTGTACAATTGTGTACAAGGTTGTACAAGTGTGTACAAGGTTGTACAAGTGTGTACAAGGTTGTAGAAGTGTGTACAAGGGTGTACAAGTTTGTACAAGTGTGTACAAGGTTGTACAAGTGTGTACAAGGGTGTACAAGTTTGTACAAGTGTGTACAAGGGTGCACAAGTGTGTACAAGGGTGTACAATCGTGTACAAGCTTGTACAAGTGTGTACAAGGGTGTACAGGTTTGTACAAGGTTGTACAAGTGTGTACAAGGGTGTACAAATGTGTACAAAGAATGTAAAAGTTTGTACAAGTGTGTACAAGTTTGTACAAGGTTGTACAAGTAAGTACAAGTTTGTACAAGAATGTACAAGTGTGTACAAGGTTTTACAATTGTGTAAAAGGTTGTACAAGTGTGTACAAGGTTGTACAAGCGTGTACAAGGTTGTACAAGTGTGTACAAGGTTGTACAAGTGTGTACAAGGTTGTACAAGTGTGTACAAGTTTGTTCAAGTGTGTACAAGTTTGTACAAGGTTGTACAAATGTGTACAAGGGTGTACAAAAGTGTACAAGGGTGCAAAAGTTTGTACAAGGGTGTACAAGTGTGTACAAGCTTGTACAAGTGTGTACACGCTTGTACAAGGGTTTACAGGTTTGTACAAGGTTGTACAAGTGTGTACAAGGGTGTACAAGTATGTACAAGAATGTACAAGTTTGTACAAGTGTGTACAAGGGTGTACAAGTATGTACAAGAATGTACAAGTTTGTACAAGTGTGTAAAAGGGTGTACAAATGTGTACAAGGATGTAAAAGTTTGTACAAGTGTGTACAAGTTTGTACAAGGTTGTACAAGGTTGTACAAGTGTGTACAAGGTTGTACAAGTGTGTACAAGGTTGTACAAGTGTGTACAAGGTTGTACAAGTGTGTACAAGGGTGCACAAGTGTGTACAAGGGTGTACAATCGTGTACAAGCTTGTACAATCGTGTACATGCTTGTACAAGTTTGTACAAGGGTTTACAGGTTTGTACAAGGTTGTACAAGTGTGTACAAAGGTGTACAAATGTGTAGAAGGATGTAAAAGTTTATACAAGTGTGTACAAGTTTGTACAAGGTTGTACAAGTGTGTACAATGTTTTACAATTGTGTACAAGGTTGTACAAGTGTGTACAAGGTTGTACAAGTGTGTACAATGTTGTACAAGTGTGTACAAGGTTGTACAAGTGTGTACAAGGTTGTACAAGTGTGTACAAGTTAGTACAAGTGTGTACAAGTTTGTACAAGGTTGTACAAATGTGTACAAGGGTGTACAAAAGTGTACAAGGGTGCACAAGTTTGTACAAGGGTGTACAAGTGTGTACAAGGGTGTACAGGTTTGTACAAGGTTGTACAAGTGTTTACAAGGTTGTACAAGTGTGTACAAGGTTGCACAAGTGTGTACAAGAGTGTACAATCGTGTACAAGCTTGTACAAGTGTGTACAAGGGTGTACAGGAATGTACAAGGTTGTACAAGTGTGTACAAGGTTTTACAATTGTGTACAAGGTTGTACAAGTGTGTACAAGGTTGTACAAGTGTGTACAAGGTTGTACAAGTGTGTACAAGTTTGTACAAGTGTGTACAAGCTTGTACAAGTGTGTACAAGGTTGTACAAGTGTGTACATAGTTGTTCAAGTGTGTACATGTTTGTACAAGTGTGTTTAAGTTTGTACAAGGTTGTACAAATGTGTACAAGGGTGTACAAAAGTGTACAAGGGTGCACAAGTTTGTACAAGGGTGTACAAGTGTGTACAAGCTTGTACAAGTGTGTACAAGGGTGTACAGGTTTGTACAAGGTTGTACAAATGTGTACAAGGATGTACAAGTATGTACAAGAATGTACAATTTTGTACAAGTGTGTACAAGTTTGTAAAAGGTTGTACAAGTGTGTACAAGGGTGAACAAGTGTGTACAAGGTTGTACAAGTGTGTACAAGCTTGTACAAGTGTGTACAAGGGTGTACAAGTGTGTACAAGGTTGTACAAGTTTTTACAAGGTTGTACAAGTGTGTACAAGGTTGTACAAGTGTGTACAAGGTTGTACAAGTGTGTACAAGGTTGTACAAGTGTGTACAAGGTTGTACAAGTGTGTACAAGGTTGTACAAGTGTGTACAAGGTTGTACAAGTGTGTACAAGGTTGTATAAGTGTGTACAAGGTTGAAAAAGTGTGTACAAGGTTGTACAAGTGTGTACAAGGTTGTACAAGTGTGTACAAGGTTGTACAAGTGTGTACAAAGGTGTACAAGTGTATACAAGGTTGTACAAGTGTGTACAAGGTTGTACAAGTGTGTACAAGGTTGTACAAGGTTGTACAATTGTGTACAAGGTTGTACATGTGTGTACAAGGTTGTAGAAGTGTGTACAAGGTTGTACAAGTGTGTACAAGGGTGTACAAGTTTGTACAAGTGTGTACACGTTTGTACAATTGTGTACAAGTTTGTACAAGGTTGTACAAATGTATACAAGGGTGTACAAAAGTGTACAAGGGTGCACAAGTTTGTACAAGGGTGTACAAGTGTGTACAAGCTTGTACAAGTGTTTACAAGCTTGTACAAGTGTGTACAAGGGTGTACAGGTTTGTACAAGGTTGTACAAGTGTTTACAAGGGTGTACAAGTATGTACAAGAATGTACAAGTTTGTACAAGTGTGTACAAGTTTGTAAAAGGTTGTACAAGTGTGTACAAGGGTGTACAAGTGTGTACAAGGGTGCACAAGTGTGTACAAGCTTGTACAAGTGTGTACAAGGGTGTACAGGTTTGTACAAGGTTGTACAAGTGTGTACAAGGATGTACAAGTATGTACAAGAATGTACAATTTTGTACAAGTGTGTACAAGTTTGTAAAAGGTTGTACAAGTGTGTACAAGGGTGTACAAGTGTGTACAAGGTTGTACAAGTGTGTACAAGCTTGTACAAGTGTGTACAAGGGTGTACAAGTGTGCACAAGCTTGTACAAGTGTGTACAAGGTTGTACAAGTGTGTACAAGCTTGTACAAGGTTGTATAAGTGTGTAAAAGGTTAAAAAAGTGTGTACAAGGTTGTACAAGTGTGTACAAGGTTGTACAAGTGTGTACAAGGTTGTACAAGTGTGTACAAAGGTGTACAATTGTGTACAAGGTTGTATAAGTGTGTACAAGGTTGAAAAAGTGTGTACAAGGTTGTACAAGTGTGTACAAAGGTGTACAATTGTGTACAAGGTTGTACAAGTGTGTACAAAGTTGTACAAGTGTGTACAAGGTTGTACAAGTGTGTACAAGGTTGTACAAGGTTGTACAATTGTGTACAAGGTTGTACAATTGTGTACAAGGTTGTACAAGTGTGTACAAGGTTGTACAAGTGTGTACAAGGTTGTACAAGTGAGTACAAGGGTGTACAAGTTTGTACAAGTGTGTACAAGTTTGTACAAGTGTGTACAAGTTTGTACAAGGTTGTACAAATGTATACAAGGGTGTACAAAAGTGTACAAGGGTGCACAAGTTTGTACAAGGGTGTACAAGTGTGTACAAGCTTGTACAAGTGTGTACAAGCTTGTACAAGTGTGTACAAGGGTGTACAGGTTTGTACAAGGTTGTACAAGTGTTTACAATGGTGTACAAGTATGTACAAGAATGTACAAGTTTGTACAAGTGTGTACAAGTGTGTACAAGGTTGTACAAGTGTGTACAAGGTTGTACAAGTGTGTACAAGGTTGTACAAGTGTGTACAAGGTTGTACAAGTGTGTACAAGGTTGTACAAGTGTGTACAAAGGTGTACAAGTGTGTACAAGGTTGTACAAGTGTGTACAAGGTTGAACAAGTGTGTACAAGGTTGTACAAGGTTGTACAATTGTGTACAAGGTTGTACAAGTGTGTACAAGGTTGTACAAGTGTGTACAAGGGTGTACAAGTTTGTACAAGTGTGTACAAGTTTGTACAAGTGTGTACAAGTTTGTACAAGGTTGTACAAATGTATACAAGGGTGTACAAAAGTGTACAAGGGTGCACAAGTTTGTACAAGGGTGTACAAGTGTGTACAAGCTTGTACAAGTGTGTACAAGGGTGTACAGGTTTGTACAAGGTTGTACAAGTGTTTACAAGGGTGTACAAGTATGTACAAGAATTTAAAAGTTTGTACAAGTGTGTACAAGTTTGTAAAAGGTTGTACAAGTGTGTACAAGAGTGTACAAGTGTGTACAAGGGTGCACAAGTGTGTACAAGGGTGTACAATCGTGTACAATCTTGTACAAGTGTGTACAAGGGTGTACAGGTTTGTACAAGGTTGTACAAGTGTGTACAAGGTTGTACAAGTGTGTACAAGGGTGTACAAGTTTGTACAAGTGTGTACAAGTTTGTACAATTGTGTACAAGTTTGTACAAGGTTGTACAAATGTATACAAGGGTGTACAAAAGTAAACAAGGGTGCACAAGTTTGTACAAGGGTGTACAAGTGTGTACAAGCTTGTACAAGTGTGTACAAGCTTGTACAAGTGTGTACAAGGGTGTACAGGTTTGTACAAGTTTGTACAAGTGTTTACAAGGGTGTACAAGGGTGTACAGGTTTGTACAAGTTTGTACAAGTGTTTACAAGGGTGTACAAGTATGTACAAGAATGTACAAGTTTGTAAAAGGTTGTACAAGTGTGTAGAAGGGTGTACAAGTGTGTACAAGGGTGCACAAGTGTGTACAAGGGTGTACAGGTTTGTACAAGGTTGTACAAGTGTGTACAAATGTGTACAAGGATGTAAAAGTTTGTACAAGTGTGTACAAGTTTGTACAAGGTTGTACAAGTAAGTACAAGTTTGTACAAGGGTGCACAAGTGTGTACAAGGTTGTACAAGTGTGTACAAGCTTGTACAAGTGTGTACAAGGTTGTACAAGTGTGTACAAGCTTGTACAAGTGTGTACAAGGTTGTACAAGTGTGTACAAGGTTGTACAAGTGTGTACAAGGTTGTACAAGTGTGTACAAGGTTGTACAAGTGTGTACATGGTTGTACAAGTGTGTACAAGGTTGTACAAGTGTGTACAAGGTTGTACAAGTGTGTACAAGGTCGCACAAGTGTCTACAAGGGTGTACAATCGTGTACAAGCTTGTACAAGTTTTTACAAGGTTGTACAAGTGTGTACAAGGTTGTACAAGTGTGTACAAGGTTGTACAAGTGTGTACAAGGTTGTACAAGTGTGTACAAGGTTGTACAAGTGTGTACAAGGTTGTACAAGTGTGTACAAAGGTGTACAAGTGTGTACAAGGTTGTACAAGTGTGTACAAGGTTGTACAAGTGTGTACAAGGTTGTACAAGTGTGTACAAGGTTGTACAAGTGAGTACAAGGGTGTACAAGTTTGTACAAGTGTGTACAAGTTTGTACAAGTGTGTACAAGTTTGTACAAGGTTGTACAAATGTATACAAGGGTGTACAAAAGTGTACAAGGGTGCACAAGTTTGTACAAGGGTGTACAAGTGTGTACAAGCTTGTACAAGTGTGTACAAGCTTGTACAAGTGTGTACAAGGGTGTACAGGTTTGTACAAGGTTGTACAAGTGTTTACAATGGTGTACAAGTATGTACAAGAATGTACAAGTTTGTACAAGTGTGTACAAGTGTGTACAAGGTTGTACAAGTGTGTACAAGGTTGTACAAGTGTGTACAAGGTTGTACAAGTGTGTACAAGGTTGTACAAGTGTGTACAAGGTTGTACAAGTGTGTACAAAGGTGTACAAGTGTGTACAAGGTTGTACAAGTGTGTACAAGGTTGAACAAGTGTGTACAAGGTTGTACAAGGTTGTACAATTGTGTACAAGGTTGTACAAGTGTGTACAAGGTTGTACAAGTGTGTACAAGGGTGTACAAGTTTGTACAAGTGTGTACAAGTTTGTACAAGTGTGTACAAGTTTGTACAAGGTTGTACAAATGTATACAAGGGTGTACAAAAGTGTACAAGGGTGCACAAGTTTGTACAAGGGTGTACAAGTGTGTACAAGCTTGTACAAGTGTGTACAAGGGTGTACAGGTTTGTACAAGGTTGTACAAGTGTTTACAAGGGTGTACAAGTATGTACAAGAATTTAAAAGTTTGTACAAGTGTGTACAAGTTTGTAAAAGGTTGTACAAGTGTGTACAAGAGTGTACAAGTGTGTACAAGGGTGCACAAGTGTGTACAAGGGTGTACAATCGTGTACAATCTTGTACAAGTGTGTACAAGGGTGTACAGGTTTGTACAAGGTTGTACAAGTGTGTACAAGGTTGTACAAGTGTGTACAAGGGTGTACAAGTTTGTACAAGTGTGTACAAGTTTGTACAATTGTGTACAAGTTTGTACAAGGTTGTACAAATGTATACAAGGGTGTACAAAAGTAAACAAGGGTGCACAAGTTTGTACAAGGGTGTACAAGTGTGTACAAGCTTGTACAAGTGTGTACAAGCTTGTACAAGTGTGTACAAGGGTGTACAGGTTTGTACAAGTTTGTACAAGTGTTTACAAGGGTGTACAAGGGTGTACAGGTTTGTACAAGTTTGTACAAGTGTTTACAAGGGTGTACAAGTATGTACAAGAATGTACAAGTTTGTAAAAGGTTGTACAAGTGTGTAGAAGGGTGTACAAGTGTGTACAAGGGTGCACAAGTGTGTACAAGGGTGTACAGGTTTGTACAAGGTTGTACAAGTGTGTACAAATGTGTACAAGGATGTAAAAGTTTGTACAAGTGTGTACAAGTTTGTACAAGGTTGTACAAGTAAGTACAAGTTTGTACAAGGGTGCACAAGTGTGTACAAGGTTGTACAAGTGTGTACAAGCTTGTACAAGTGTGTACAAGGTTGTACAAGTGTGTACAAGCTTGTACAAGTGTGTACAAGGTTGTACAAGTGTGTACAAGGTTGTACAAGTGTGTACAAGGTTGTACAAGTGTGTACAAGGTTGTACAAGTGTGTACATGGTTGTACAAGTGTGTACAAGGTTGTACAAGTGTGTACAAGGTTGTACAAGTGTGTACAAGGTCGCACAAGTGTCTACAAGGGTGTACAATCGTGTACAAGCTTGTACAAGTTTTTACAAGGTTGTACAAGTGTGTACAAGGTTGTACAAGTGTGTACAAGGTTGTACAAGTGTGTACAAGGTTGTACAAGTGTGTACAAGGTTGTACAAGTGTGTACAAGGTTGTACAAGTGTGTACAAAGGTGTACAAGTGTGTACAAGGTTGTACAAGTGTGTACAAGGTTGTACAAGTGTGTACATGGTTGTACAAGGTTGTACAATTGTGTACAAGGTTGTACAAGTGTGTACAAGGTTGTACAATGTGTACAAGGGTGTACAAGTTTGTACAAGTGTGTACAAATTTGTACAAGTGTGTACAAGTTTGTACAAGGTTGTACAAATGTATACAAGGGTGTACAAAAGTGTAAAAGGGTGCACAAGTTTGTACAAGGGTGTACAAGTGTGTACAAGCTTGTACAAGTGTGTACAAGCTTGTACAAGTGTGTACAAGGGTGTACAGGTTTGTACAAGGTTGTACAAGTGTTTACAAGGGTGTACAAAAGAATGTACAAGTTTGTACAAGTGTGTACAAGTTTGTAAAAGGTTGTACAAGTGTGTACAAGGTTGTACAAGTGTGTACAAGGTTGTACCATAGTGTACAAGGTTGTACAAGTGTGTACAAAGGTGTACAAGTGTGTACAAGGTTGTACAAGTGTGTACAAAGTTGTACAAGTGTGTACATGGTTGTACAAGGTTGTACAATTGTGTACAAGGTTGTACAAGTGTGTACAAGGTTGTACAAGTGTGTACAAGGGTGTACAAGTTTGTACAAGTGTGTACAAGTTTGTACAAGTGTGTACAAGTTTGTACAAGGTTGTACAAATGTACACAAGGGTGTACAAAAGTGTACAAGGGTGCACAAGTTTGTACAAGGTTGTACAAGTGTGTATAAGTTTGTACAAGTTTGTACAAGGTTGTACAAACGTGTACAATGGTGTACAAGGTTGTACAAGTGTGTACAAGGTTGTACAAGTGTGTACATGGTTGTACAAGTGTGTACAAGGTTGTACAAGTGTGTACAAGGTTGTACAAGTGTGTACAAGGTTGTACAAGTGTGTACAAGGTTGTACAAGTGTGTACAAGGTTGTACAAGTGTGTACAAGGGTGCACAAGTGTGTACAAGGGTGTACAATCGTGTACAAGCTTGTACAATCGTGTACAAGCTTTTACAAGTGTGTACAAGGGTTTACAGGTTTGTACAAGGTTGTACAAGTGTGTACAAGGGTGTACAAATGTGTACAAGGATGTAAAAGTTTGTACAAGTGTGTACAAGTTTGTACAAGAATGTACAAGTGTGTACAAGGTTTTACAATTGTGTAAAAGGTTGTACAAGTGTGTACAAGGTTGTACAAGTGTGTACAATGTTGTACAAGTGTGTACAATGTTTTACAATTGTGTACAAGGTTGTACAAGTGTGTACAAGGTTGTACAAGTGTGTACAAGGTTGTACAAGTGTGTACAAGTTAGTACAAGTGTGTACAAGTTTGTACAAGTGTGTACAAAGGTGTACAAATGTGTAGAAGGATGTAAAAGTTTATACAAGTGTGTACAAGTTTGTACAAGGTTGTACAAGTGTGTACAATGTTTTACAATTGTGTACAAGGTTGTACAAGTGTGTACAAGGTTGTACAAGTGTGTACAATGTTGTACAAGTGTGTACAAGGTTGTACAAGTGTGTACAAGGTTGTACAAGTGTGTACAAGTTAGTACAAGTGTGTACAAGTTTGTACAAGGTTGTACAAATGTGTACAAGGGTGTACAAAAGTGTACAAGGGTGCACAAGTTTGTACAAGGGTGTACAAGTGTGTACAAGGGTGTACAGGTTTGTACAAGGTTGTACAAGTGTTTACAAGGTTGTACAAGTGTGTACAAGGTTGCACAAGTGTGTACAAGAGTGTACAATCGTGTACAAGCTTGTACAAGTGTGTACAAGGGTGTACAGGAATGTACAAGGTTGTACAAGTGTGTACAAGGTTTTACAATTGTGTACAAGGTTGTACAAGTGTGTACAAGGTTGTACAAGTGTGTACAAGGTTGTACAAGTGTGTACAAGTTTGTACAAGTGTGTACAAGCTTGTACAAGTGTGTACAAGGTTGTACAAGTGTGTACATAGTTGTTCAAGTGTGTACATGTTTGTACAAGTGTGTTTAAGTTTGTACAAGGTTGTACAAATGTGTACAAGGGTGTACAAAAGTGTACAAGGGTGCACAAGTTTGTACAAGGGTGTACAAGTGTGTACAAGCTTGTACAAGTGTGTACAAGGGTGTACAGGTTTGTACAAGGTTGTACAAATGTGTACAAGGATGTACAAGTATGTACAAGAATGTACAATTTTGTACAAGTGTGTACAAGTTTGTAAAAGGTTGTACAAGTGTGTACAAGGGTGAACAAGTGTGTACAAGGTTGTACAAGTGTGTACAAGCTTGTACAAGTGTGTACAAGGGTGTACAAGTGTGTACAAGGTTGTACAAGTTTTTACAAGGTTGTACAAGTGTGTACAAGGTTGTACAAGTGTGTACAAGGTTGTACAAGTGTGTACAAGGTTGTACAAGTGTGTACAAGGTTGTACAAGTGTGTACAAGGTTGTACAAGTGTGTACAAGGTTGTACAAGTGTGTACAAGGTTGTACAAGTGTGTACAAGGTTGTACAAGTGTGTACAAGGTTGTATAAGTGTGTACAAGGTTGAAAAAGTGTGTACAAGGTTGTACAAGTGTGTACAAGGTTGTACAAGTGTGTACAAGGTTGTACAAGTGTGTACAAAGGTGTACAAGTGTATACAAGGTTGTACAAGTGTGTACAAGGTTGTACAAGTGTGTACAAGGTTGTACAAGGTTGTACAATTGTGTACAAGGTTGTACATGTGTGTACAAGGTTGTAGAAGTGTGTACAAGGTTGTACAAGTGTGTACAAGGGTGTACAAGTTTGTACAAGTGTGTACACGTTTGTACAATTGTGTACAAGTTTGTACAAGGTTGTACAAATGTATACAAGGGTGTACAAAAGTGTACAAGGGTGCACAAGTTTGTACAAGGGTGTACAAGTGTGTACAAGCTTGTACAAGTGTTTACAAGCTTGTACAAGTGTGTACAAGGGTGTACAGGTTTGTACAAGGTTGTACAAGTGTTTACAAGGGTGTACAAGTATGTACAAGAATGTACAAGTTTGTACAAGTGTGTACAAGTTTGTAAAAGGTTGTACAAGTGTGTACAAGGGTGTACAAGTGTGTACAAGGGTGCACAAGTGTGTACAAGCTTGTACAAGTGTGTACAAGGGTGTACAGGTTTGTACAAGGTTGTACAAGTGTGTACAAGGATGTACAAGTATGTACAAGAATGTACAATTTTGTACAAGTGTGTACAAGTTTGTAAAAGGTTGTACAAGTGTGTACAAGGGTGTACAAGTGTGTACAAGGTTGTACAAGTGTGTACAAGCTTGTACAAGTGTGTACAAGCTTGTACAAGTGTGTACAAGCTTGTACAAGTGTGTACAAGGTTGTACAAGTGTGTACAAGCTTGTACAAGGTTGTATAAGTGTGTAAAAGGTTAAAAAAGTGTGTACAAGGTTGTACAAGTGTGTACAAGGTTGTACAAGTGTGTACAAGGTTGTACAAGTGTGTACAAAGGTGTACAATTGTGTACAAGGTTGTATAAGTGTGTACAAGGTTGAAAAAGTGTGTACAAGGTTGTACAAGTGTGTACAAAGGTGTACAATTGTGTACAAGGTTGTACAAGTGTGTACAAAGTTGTACAAGTGTGTACAAGGTTGTACAAGTGTGTACAAGGTTGTACAAGGTTGTACAATTGTGTACAAGGTTGTACAAGTGTGTACAAGGTTGTACAAGTGTGTACAAGGTTGTACAAGTGAGTACAAGGGTGTACAAGTTTGTACAAGTGTGTACAAGTTTGTACAAGTGTGTACAAGTTTGTACAAGGTTGTACAAATGTATACAAGGGTGTACAAAAGTGTACAAGGGTGCACAAGTTTGTACAAGGGTGTACAAGTGTGTACAAGCTTGTACAAAAGTGTACAAGCTTGTACAAGTGTGTACAAGGGTGTACAGGTTTGTACAAGGTTGTACAAGTGTTTACAATGGTGTACAAGTATGTACAAGAATGTACAAGTTTGTACAAGTGTGTACAAGTGTGTACAAGGTTGTACAAGTGTGTACAAGGTTGTACAAGTGTGTACAAGGTTGTACAAGTGTGTACAAGGTTGTACAAGTGTGTACAAGGTTGTACAAGTGTGTACAAAGGTGTACAAGTGTGTACAAGGTTGTACAAGTGTGTACAAGGTTGAACAAGTGTGTACAAGGTTGTACAAGGTTGTACAATTGTGTACAAGGTTGTACAAGTGTGTACAAGGTTGTACAAGTGTGTACAAGGGTGTACAAGTTTGTACAAGTGTGTACAAGTTTGTACAAGTGTGTACAAGTTTGTACAAGGTTGTACAAATGTATACAAGGGTGTACAAAAGTGTACAAGGGTGCACAAGTTTGTACAAGGGTGTACAAGTGTGTACAAGCTTGTACAAGTGTGTACAAGGGTGTACAGGTTTGTACAAGGTTGTACAAGTGTTTACAAGGGTGTACAAGTATGTACAAGAATTTAAAAGTTTGTACAAGTGTGTACAAGTTTGTAAAAGGTTGTACAAGTGTGTACAAGGGTGTACAAGTGTGTACAAGGGTGCACAAGTGTGTACAAGGGTGTACAATCGTGTACAATCTTGTACAAGTGTGTACAAGGGTGTACAGGTTTGTACAAGGTTGTACAAGTGTGTACAAGGTTGTACAAGTGTGTACAAGGGTGTACAAGTTTGTACAAGTGTGTACAAGTTTGTACAATTGTGTACAAGTTTGTACAAGGTTGTACAAATGTATACAAGGGTGTACAAAAGTAAACAAGGGTGCACAAGTTTGTACAAGGGTGTACAAGTGTGTACAAGCTTGTACAAGTGTGTACAAGCTTGTACAAGTGCGTACAAGGGTGTACAGGTTTGTACAAGTTTGTACAAGTGTTTACAAGGGTGTACAAGGGTGTACAGGTTTGTACAAGTTTGTACAAGTGTTTACAAGGGTGTACAAGTATGTACAAGAATGTACAAGTTTGTAAAAGGTTGTACAAGTGTGTAGAAGGGTGTACAAGTGTGTACAAGGGTGCACAAGTGTGTACAAGGGTGTACAGGTTTGTACAAGGTTGTAAAAGTGTGTACAAATGTGTACAAGGATGTAAAAGTTTGTACAAGTGTGTACAAGTTTGTACAAGGTTGTACAAGTAAGTACAAGTTTGTACAAGGGTGCACAAGTGTGTACAAGGTTGTACAAGTGTGTACAAGCTTGTACAAGTGTGTACAAGGTTGTACAAGTGTGTACAAGGTTGTACAAGTGTGTACAAGGTTGTACAAGTGTGTACAAGGTTGTACAAGTGTGTACAAGGTTGTACAAGTGTGTACAAGGTTGTACAAGTGTGTACATGGTTGTACAAGTGTGTACAAGGTTGTACAAGTGTGTACAAGGTTGTACAAGTGTGTACAAGGGTGCACAAGTGTCTACAAGGGTGTACAATCGTGTACAAGCTTGTACAAGTTTTTACAAGGTTGTACAAGTGTGTACAAGGTTGTACAAGTGTGTACAAGGTTGTACAAGTGTGTACAAGGTTGTACAAGTGTGTACAAGGTTGTACAAGTGTGTACAAGGTTGTACAAGTGTGTACAAAGGTGTACAAGTGTATACAAGGTTGTACAAGTGTGTACAAGGTTGTACAAGTGTGTACAAGGTTGTACAAGGTTGTACAATTGTGTACAAGGTTGTACATGTGTGTACAAGGTTGTAGAAGTGTGTACAAGGTTGTACAAGTGTGTACAAGGGTGTACAAGTTTGTACAAGTGTGTACACGTTTGTACAATTGTGTACAAGTTTGTACAAGGTTGTACAAATGTATACAAGGGTGTACAAAAGTGTACAAGGGTGCACAAGTTTGTACAAGGGTGTACAAGTGTGTACAAGCTTGTACAAGTGTTTACAAGCTTGTACAAGTGTGTACAAGGGTGTACAGGTTTGTACAAGGTTGTACAAGTGTTTACAAGGGTGTACAAGTATGTACAAGAATGTACAAGTTTGTACAAGTGTGTACAAGTTTGTAAAAGGTTGTACAAGTGTGTACAAGGGTGTACAAGTGTGTACAAGGGTGCACAAGTGTGTACAAGCTTGTACAAGTGTGTACAAGGGTGTACAGGTTTGTACAAGGTTGTACAAGTGTGTACAAGGATGTACAAGTATGTACAAGAATGTACAATTTTGTACAAGTGTGTACAAGTTTGTAAAAGGTTGTACAAGTGTGTACAAGGGTGTACAAGTGTGTACAAGGTTGTACAAGTGTGTACAAGCTTGTACAAGTGTGTACAAGGGTGTACAAGTGTGCACAAGCTTGTACAAGTGTGTACAAGGTTGTACAAGTGTGTACAAGCTTGTACAAGGTTGTATAAGTGTGTAAAAGGTTAAAAAAGTGTGTACAAGGTTGTACAAGTGTGTACAAGGTTGTACAAGTGTGTACAAGGTTGTACAAGTGTGTACAAAGGTGTACAATTGTGTACAAGGTTGTATAAGTGTGTACAAGGTTGAAAAAGTGTGTACAAGGTTGTACAAGTGTGTACAAAGGTGTACAATTGTGTACAAGGTTGTACAAGTGTGTACAAAGTTGTACAAGTGTGTACAAGGTTGTACAAGTGTGTACAAGGTTGTACAAGGTTGTACAATTGTGTACAAGGTTGTACAAGTGTGTACAAGGTTGTACAAGTGTGTACAAGGTTGTACAAGTGAGTACAAGGGTGTACAAGTTTGTACAAGTGTGTACAAGTTTGTACAAGTGTGTACAAGTTTGTACAAGGTTGTACAAATGTATACAAGGGTGTACAAAAGTGTACAAGGGTGCACAAGTTTGTACAAGGGTGTACAAGTGTGTACAAGCTTGTACAAAAGTGTACAAGCTTGTACAAGTGTGTACAAGGGTGTACAGGTTTGTACAAGGTTGTACAAGTGTTTACAATGGTGTACAAGTATGTACAAGAATGTACAAGTTTGTACAAGTGTGTACAAGTGTGTACAAGGTTGTACAAGTGTGTACAAGGTTGTACAAGTGTGTACAAGGTTGTACAAGTGTGTACAAGGTTGTACAAGTGTGTACAAGGTTGTACAAGTGTGTACAAAGGTGTACAAGTGTGTACAAGGTTGTACAAGTGTGTACAAGGTTGAACAAGTGTGTACAAGGTTGTACAAGGTTGTACAATTGTGTACAAGGTTGTACAAGTGTGTACAAGGTTGTACAAGTGTGTACAAGGGTGTACAAGTTTGTACAAGTGTGTACAAGTTTGTACAAGTGTGTACAAGTTTGTACAAGGTTGTACAAATGTATACAAGGGTGTACAAAAGTGTACAAGGGTGCACAAGTTTGTACAAGGGTGTACAAGTGTGTACAAGCTTGTACAAGTGTGTACAAGGGTGTACAGGTTTGTACAAGGTTGTACAAGTGTTTACAAGGGTGTACAAGTATGTACAAGAATTTAAAAGTTTGTACAAGTGTGTACAAGTTTGTAAAAGGTTGTACAAGTGTGTACAAGGGTGTACAAGTGTGTACAAGGGTGCACAAGTGTGTACAAGGGTGTACAATCGTGTACAATCTTGTACAAGTGTGTACAAGGGTGTACAGGTTTGTACAAGGTTGTACAAGTGTGTACAAGGTTGTACAAGTGTGTACAAGGGTGTACAAGTTTGTACAAGTGTGTACAAGTTTGTACAATTGTGTACAAGTTTGTACAAGGTTGTACAAATGTATACAAGGGTGTACAAAAGTAAACAAGGGTGCACAAGTTTTTACAAGGGTGTACAAGTGTGTACAAGCTTGTACAAGTGTGTACAAGCTTGTACAAGTGCGTACAAGGGTGTACAGGTTTGTACAAGTTTGTACAAGTGTTTACAAGGGTGTACAAGGGTGTACAGGTTTGTACAAGTTTGTACAAGTGTTTACAAGGGTGTACAAGTATGTACAAGAATGTACAAGTTTGTAAAAGGTTGTACAAGTGTGTAGAAGGGTGTACAAGTGTGTACAAGGGTGCACAAGTGTGTACAAGGGTGTACAGGTTTGTACAAGGTTGTAAAAGTGTGTACAAATGTGTACAAGGATGTAAAAGTTTGTACAAGTGTGTACAAGTTTGTACAAGGTTGTACAAGTAAGTACAAGTTTGTACAAGGGTGCACAAGTGTGTACAAGGTTGTACAAGTGTGTACAAGCTTGTACAAGTGTGTACAAGGTTGTACAAGTGTGTACAAGGTTGTACAAGTGTGTACAAGGTTGTACAAGTGTGTACAATGTTGTACAAGTGTGTACAAGGTTGTACAAGTGTGTACAAGGTTGTACAAGTGTGTACATGGTTGTACAAGTGTGTACAAGGTTGTACAAGTGTGTACAAGGTTGTACAAGTGTGTACAAGGGTGCACAAGTGTCTACAAGGGTGTACAATCGTGTACAAGCTTGTACAAGTTTTTACAAGGTTGTACAAGTGTGTACAAGGTTGTACAAGTGTGTACAAGGTTGTACAAGTGTGTACAAGGTTGTACAAGTGTGTACAAGGTTGTACAAGTGTGTACAAGGTTGTACAAGTGTGTACAAAGGTGTACAAGTGTGTACAAGGTTGTACAAGTGTGTACAAGGTTGTACAAGTGTGTACATGGTTGTACAAGGTTGTACAATTGTGTACAAGGTTGTACAAGTGTGTACAAGGTTGTACAATGTGTACAAGGGTGTACAAGTTTGTACAAGTGTGTACAAATTTGTACAAGTGTGTACAAGTTTGTACAAGGTTGTACAAATGTATACAAGGGTGTACAAAAGTGTAAAAGGGTGCACAAGTTTGTACAAGGGTGTACAAGTGTGTACAAGCTTGTACAAGTGTGTACAAGCTTGTACAAGTGTGTACAAGGGTGTACAGGTTTGTACAAGGTTGTACAAGTGTTTACAAGGGTGTACAAAAGAATGTACAAGTTTGTACAAGTGTGTACAAGTTTGTAAAAGGTTGTACAAGTGTGTACAAGGTTGTACAAGTGTGTACAAGGTTGTACCATAGTGTACAAGGTTGTACAAGTGTGTACAAAGGTGTACAAGTGTGTACAAGGTTGTACAAGTGTGTACAAAGTTGTACAAGTGTGTACATGGTTGTACAAGGTTGTACAATTGTGTACAAGGTTGTACAAGTGTGTACAAGGTTGTACAAGTGTGTACAAGGGTGTACAAGTTTGTACAAGTGTGTACAAGTTTGTACAAGTGTGTACAAGTTTGTACAAGGTTGTACAAATGTACACAAGGGTGTACAAAAGTGTACAAGGGTGCACAAGTTTGTACAAGGTTATACAAGTGTGTATAAGTTTGTACAAGGTTGTACAAGTGTGTACAAGTTTGTACAAGGTTGTACAAACGTGTACAATGGTGTACAAGGTTGTACAAGTGTGTACAAGGTTGTACAAGTGTGTACATGATTGTACAAGTGTGTACAAGGTTGTACAAGTGTGTACAAGGTTGTACAAGTGTGTACAAGGTTGTACAAGTGTGTACAAGGTTGTACAAGTGTGTACAAGGGTGCACAAGTGTGTACAAGGGTGTACAATCGTGTACAAGCTTGTACAATCGTGTACAAGCTTTTACAAGTGTGTACAAGGGTTTACAGGTTTGTACAAGGTTGTACAAGTGTGTACAAGGGTGTACAAATGTGTACAAGGATGTAAAAGTTTGTACAAGTGTGTACAAGTTTGTACAAGAATGTACAAGTGTGTACAAGGTTTTACAATTGTGTAAAAGGTTGTACAAGTGTGTACAAGGTTGTACAAGTGTGTACAAGGTTGTACAAGTGTGTACAAGTTTGTACAAGTGTGTACAAGGTTGTACAAGTGTGTACAAAGGTGTACAAGTGTGTACAAGGTTGTACAAGTGTGTACAATGTTGTACAAGTGTGTACAAGGTTGTACAAGTGTGTACAAGGTTGTACAAGGTTGTACAATTGTGTACAAGGTTGTACAAGTGTGTACAAGGTTGTACAAGTGTGTACAAGGTTGTACAAGTGTGTACAAGGGTGTACAAGTTTGTACAAGTGTGTACAAGTTTGTACAAACTTGTACACACTTGTACAAACTTGTACACCCTTGTACAAACTTGTGCACACTTGTACACTTTTGTACACCCTTGTACACATTTGTACAACCTTGTACAAACTTGTACACACTTGTACAAACTTGTACACACTTGTACAACCTTGTACACACTTGTACAACCTTGTAGACACTTGTACAACCTTGTACACACTTGTACAACCTTGTACACAATTGTAAAACATTGTACACACTTGTACAACCTTGTACAAACTTGTACACACTTGTATAAACTTTTACATCCTTGTACACATTTGTACACCCTTGTACACACTTGTACAACCTTGTACAAACCTGTAAACCCTTGTACAAACTTGTACACACTTGTACAAGCTTGTACACACTTGTACACCCTTGTACAAACTTGTGCACCCTTGTACACTTTTGTACACCCTTGTACACATTTGTACAACCTTGTACAAACTTGTACACACTTGTACAACCTTGTACACACTTGTACAACCTTGTACACACTTGAACAAACTTGTACACACTTGTACAACCTTGTACACACTTGTACAACCTTGTACAAGCTTGTACAACCTTGTACACACTTGTACAACCTTTTACACAATTGTAAAACCTTGTACACACTTGTACATTCTTGTACAAACTTGTACTTACTTGTACAACCTTGTACAAACTTGTACACACTTGTACAAACTTTTACATCCTTGTACACATTTGTACACCCTTGTACACACTTGTACAACCTTGTACAAACCTGTACACCCTTGTACACACTTGTACAAGCTTGTACACGATTGTACACCCTTGTACACACTTGTGCACCCTTGTATACATTTGTACAACCTTGTACAATTTTGTACACAATTGTACAAACTTGTACACATTTGTACAAACTTGTACACCCTTGTACACACTTGTACAACCTTGTACACACTTGTACAAACTTGTACACCCTTGTACACACTTGTACAACCTTGTACACACTTGTACAACATTGTACACATTTGTACAACCTTGTACAACCTTGTACACACTTGTACAACCTTGTACACACTTGTACAACCTTGTACACACTTGTACAACCTTGTAAAAACTTGTACAACCTTGTACACACTTGTACACCCTTGTACACACTTGTACAAGCTTGTACACACTTGTACAAGCTTGTACACACTTGTACAACCTTGTACACACTTGTTCACCCTTGTACACACTTGTACAACCTTTTACAAACTTGTACACACTTGTACAAAATTGTACATTCTTGTACATACTTGTACATCCTTGTAAATTACAAGACAACCATCTAAAAAACAAGACATCCCTCCAAATAACAAGACAACCCTCTAAAAAACAAGACATCCCTCTAAATAACAAGACATCCCTCTAAATAACAAGACATCACTCTAATAAACTAGACATTCCGCTAAATATTAAGACATCCCTCTAAATAACAAGACATCCCTCTAAATACCAAGACATCCCTCTAAATATTAAGACATCCCTCCAAATAACAAGACAACCCTTTAAAAAACAAGACATCCCTCTAAATAACAAGACATCCCTCTAAATAACAAGACATCCCTCTAAATATTAAGACATCCCTTCAAATAACAAGACATCCCTCTAAATATTAAGACATCCCTCTAAATAACAAGACATCCCTCTAAATATTAAGACATCCCTTTAAATAACAAGACATCTCTCTAAATAACAAGACATCCCTCTAAATAACAAGATATCCCACTAAATAAAAAGACGTCCCTCTAAATAACAAGACATCCCTTTTAAATAACAAGACATTCCTCTAAATAACAAGACATCCCTCTAAATAACAAGACATCCCTCCAAATAAAAAGACATCCCTCTAAATAGCAAGACATCCCTCTAAATAACAAGACATCCCTCCAAATAACAAGATATCCCTCTAAATAACAAGACATTCCTCCAAATAACAAGACTTCCCTCCAAATAAGAAGACATCCCTCTAAATAACAAGACATCCCTCTAAAAAACAAGACATCCCTCTAAATACCAAGACAACCCTCTAAAAAACAAGACATCCCTCCAAATAACAAGACAACCCTCTAAAAAACAAGACATCCCTCTAAATAAAAAGACATCCCTCTAAATAACAAGACATCCCTCTAAAAAACAAGACATCCCACTAAAAAACAAGACATCCCTCTAAATATTAAGACATCCCTCTAAATAACAAGACATCCCTCCAAATATGAAGACATCCCTCTAAATAACAAGACATCCCTCTAAATAACAAGACATCCCTCTAAATAACAAGACATCTCTCTAAATATTAAGACATCCCTTCAAATAACAAGACATCCCTCTAAATAACAAGACATCCCTCTAAATAACAAGACATCCCTCTAAATAACAAGACATCCCTCTAAATAACAAGACATCCCTCTAAAAAACAAGACATCCCTCTAAATATTAAGACATCAATCTAAATAACAAGATATCCCTCCAAATAACAAGACAACCCTCTAAAAAACAAAAAAACCCTCTAAATAACAAGACATCTCTCTAAAAAACAAGACATCCCTCTAAATATCAAGACATCCCTCTAAATAACAAGACATCCATCTATATAACAAGACATTCCTCTAAATATTTAGACATCCCTCTAAATAACAAGACATACCTGTAAATAACAAGACATCCCTCTAAATAACAAGACATCCCATCTAAATTACAACACAACCCTCTAAAAAACAAGACATCCCTCCAAATAACAAGACAACCCTCTAAAAAACAAGACATCCCTCTAAATAACAAGACATCACTCTAAATAACAAGACATGCCTCTAATAAACTAGACATTCCGCTAAATATTAAGACATCCCTCTAAATAACAAGACATCCCTCTAAATACCAAGACATCCCTCTAAATATTAAGACATCCCTCCAAATAACAAGACAACCCTTTAAAAAACAAGACATCCCTCTAAATAACAAGACATCCCTCTAAATAACAAGACATCCCTCTAAAAAACAAGACATCCCACTAAAAAACAAGACATCCCTCTAAATATTAAGACATCCCTCTAAATAACAAGACATCCCTCCAAATATGAAGACATCCCTCTAAATAACAAGACATCCCTCTAAATAACAAGACATCCCTCTAAATAACAAGACATCTCTCTAAATATTAAGACATCCCTTCAAATAACAAGACATCCCTCTAAATAACAAGACATCCCTCTAAATAACAAGACATCCCTCTAAATAACAAGACATCCCTCTAAATAACAAGACATCCCTCTAAAAAACAAGACATCCCTCTAAATATTAAGACATCAATCTAAATAACAAGATATCCCTCCAAATAACAAGACAACCCTCTAAAAAACAAAAAAACCCTCTAAATAACAAGACATCTCTCTAAAAAACAAGACATCCCTCTAAATATCAAGACATCCCTCTAAATAACAAGACATCCATCTATATAACAAGACATTCCTCTAAATATTAAGACATCCCTCTAAATAACAAGACATACCTGTAAATAACAAAACATCCCTCTAAATAACAAGACATCCCATCTAAATTACAACACAACCCTCTAAAAAACAAGACATCCCTCCAAATAACAAGACAACCCTCTAAAAAACAAGACATCCCTCTAAATAACAAGACATCCCTCTAAATAACAAGACATGCCTCTAATAAACTAGACATTCCGCTAAATATTAAGACATCCCTCTAAATAACAAGACATCCCTCTAAATACCAAGACATCCCTCTAAATATTAAGACATCCCTCCAAATAACAAGACAACCCTTTAAAAAACAAGACATCCCTCTAAATAACAAGACATCCCTCTAAATAACAAGACATCCCTCTAAATAACAAGACATCCCTTTTAAATAACAAGACATTCCTCTAAATAACAAGACATCCCTCTAAATAACAAGACATCCCTCCAAATAAAAAGACATCCCTCTAAATAGCAAGACATCCCTCTAATAAACAAGACATTCCGCTAAATATTAAGACATCCCTCTAAATAACAAGACATCCCATCTAAATTACAAGACAACCCTCTAAAAAACAAGACATCCCTCCAAATAACAAGACAACCCACTAAAAAACAAGACATCCCTCTAAATAAAAAGACATCTCTCCAAATAACAAGACATCCCTCTAAATAACAAGACATCCCACTAAAAAACAAGACATCCCTCTAAATATTAAGACATCCCTCTAAATAACAAGACATCCCTCCAAATATTAAGACATCCCTCTAAATAACAAGACATCCCTCTAAATAACAAGACATCCCTCTAATAAACTAGACATTCCGCTAAATATTAAGACATCCCTCTAAATAACAAGACATCCCTCCAAATACCAAGACATCCCTCTAAATATTAAGACATCCCTCCAAATAACAAGACAACTCTTTAAAAAACAAGACATCCCTCTAAATAACAAGACATCCCTCTAAATAACAAGACATCCCTCTAAATATTAAGACATCCCTCCAAATAACAAGACATCCCTCTAAATATTAAGACATCCCTCTAAATAACAAGACATCCCTCTAAATATTAAGACATCCCTTTAAATAACAAGACATCTCTCTAAATAACAAGACATCCCTCTAAATAACAAGACATCCCACTAAATAACAAGACGTCCCTCTAAATAACAAGACATCCCTCTAAATACCAAGACAACCCTCTAAAAAACAAGACATCCCTCCAAATAACAAGACAACCCTCTAAAAAACAAGACATCCCTCTAAATAAAAAGACATCCCTCTAAATAACAAGACATCCCTCTAAAAAACAAGACATCCCACTAAAAAACAAGACATCCCTCTAAATATTAAGACATCCCTCTAAATAACAAGACATCCCTCCAAATATGAAGACATCCCTCTAAATAACAAGACATCCCTCTAAATAACAAGACATCCCTCTAAATAACAAGACATCTCTCTAAATATTAAGACATCCCTTCAAATAACAAGACATCCCTCTAAATAACAAGACATCCCTCTAAATAACAAGACATCCCTCTAAATAACAAGACATCCCTCTAAATAACAAGACATCCCTCTAAAAAACAAGACATCCCTCTAAATATTAAGACATCAATCTAAATAACAAGATATCCCTCCAAATAACAAGACAACCCTCTAAAAAACAAAAAAACCCTCTAAATAACAAGACATCTCTCTAAAAAACAAGACATCCCTCTAAATATCAAGACATCCCTCTAAATAACAAGACATCCATCTATATAACAAGACATTCCTCTAAATATTAAGACATCCCTCTAAATAACAAGACATACCTGTAAATAACAAGACATCCCTCTAAATAACAAGACATCCCATCTAAATTACAACACAACCCTCTAAAAAACAAGACATCCCTCCAAATAACAAGACAACCCTCTAAAAAACAAGACATCCCTCTAAATAACAAGACATCCCTCTAAATAACAAGACATGCCTCTAATAAACTAGACATTCCGCTAAATATTAAGACATCCCTCTAAATAACAAGACATCCCTCTAAATACCAAGACATCCCTCTAAATATTAAGACATCCCTCCAAATAACAAGACAACCCTTTAAAAAACAAGACATCCCTCTAAATAACAAGACATCCCTCTAAATAACAAGACATCCCTCTAAATAACAAGACATCCCTTTTAAATAACAAGACATTCCTCTAAATAACAAGACATCCCTCTAAATAACAAGACATCCCTCCAAATAAAAAGACATCCCTCTAAATAGCAAGACATCCCTCTAATAAACAAGACATTCCGCTAAATATTAAGACATCCCTCTAAATAACAAGACATCCCATCTAAATTACAAGACAACCCTCTAAAAAACAAGACATCCCTCCAAATAACAAGACAACCCTCTAAAAAACAAGACATCCCTCTAAATAAAAAGACATCTCTCCAAATAACAAGACATCCCTCTAAATAACAAGACATCCCACTAAAAAACAAGACATCCCTCTAAATATTAAGACATCCCTCTAAATAACAAGACATCCCTCCAAATATTAAGACATCCCTCTAAATAACAAGACATCCCTCTAAATAACAAGACATCCCTCTAATAAACTAGACATTCCGCTAAATATTAAGACATCCCTCTAAATAACAAGACATCCCTCCAAATACCAAGACATCCCTCTAAATATTAAGACATCCCTCCAAATAACAAGACAACTCTTTAAAAAACAAGACATCCCTCTAAATAACAAGACATCCCTCTAAATAACAAGACATCCCTCTAAATATTAAGACATCCCTCCAAATAACAAGACATCCCTCTAAATATTAAGACATCCCTCTAAATAACAAGACATCCCTCTAAATATTAAGACATCCCTTTAAATAACAAGACATCTCTCTAAATAACAAGACATCCCTCTAAATAACAAGACATCCCACTAAATAACAAGACGTCCCTCTAAATAACAAGACATCCCTTTTAAATAACAAGACATTCCTCTAAATAACAAGACTTCCCTCTAAATAACAAGACATCCCTCCAAATAAAAAGACATCCCTCTAAATAGCAAGACATCCCTCTAAATAACAAGACATCCCTCCAAATAACAAGATATCCCTCTAAATAACAAGACATTCCTCCAAATAACAAGACTTCCCTCCAAATAAGAAGACATCCCTCTAAATAACAAGACATCCCTCTAAATAACAAGAAATCCCTCTAAATACCAAGACATCCCTCTAAATATTAAGACATCCCTCCAAATAACAAGACAACCCTTTAAAAAACAAGACATCCCTCTAAATAACAAGACATCCCTCTAAATAACAAGACATCCCTCTAAATATTAAGACATCCCTTCAAATAACAAGACATCTCTCTAAATAACAAGACATCCCTCTAAATAACAAGACATCCCACTAAAAAACAAGACATCCCTCTAAATAACAAGACATCCCTTTTAAATAACAAGACATTCCTCTAAATAACAAGACATCCCTCTAAATAACAAGACATCCCTCCAAATAACAAGAAATCCCTCAAAAAAGCAAGACATCCCTCTAAATATTAAGACATCCCTTCAAATAACAAGACATCCCTCTAAATAACAAGACATCCCTCTAAATAACAAGACATCCCACTAAATAACAAGACATCCCTCTAAATAGCAAGACATCCCTTTTAAATAACAAGACATTCCTCTAAATAACAAGACATCCCTCTAAATAACAAGACATCCCTCCAAATAAAAAGACATCCCTCTAAATAGCAAGACATCCCTCTAATAAACAAGACATTCCGCTAAATATTAAGACATCCCTCTAAATAACAAGACATCCCTCTAAATATTAAGACATCCCTTTAAATAACAAGACATCTCTCTAAATAACAAGACATCCCTCTAAATAACAAGGTATCCCACTAAATAACAAGACATCCCTCTAAATAACAAGACATCCCTTTTAAATAACAAGACATTCCTCTAAATAACAAGACATCCCTCTAAATAACAAGACATCCCTCCAAATAAAAAGACATCCCTCTAAATAGCAAGACATCCCTCTAATAAACAAGACATTCCGCTAAATATTAAGACATCCCTCTAAATAACAAGACATCCCATCTAAATTACAAGACAACCCTCTAAAAACCAGGCCATCCCTCCAAATAACAAGACAACCCTCTAAAAAACAAGACATCCCTCTAAATAAAAAGACATCTCACCAAATAACAAGACATCCCTCTAAATAACAAGACATCCCACTAAAAAACAAGACATCCCTCTAAATATTAACACGTTGAGTGCGGGCATCATCAATAGATGATGTCCGACACTAGCACTGGTGGCGGACATCAGCTAAAGCTGACGTCATGCCACTCTCTCCACATTAGTTTAGTGTGAGCTCAGCCTTTGGCGGGGAACGTTATAATCGTTGCCAGCCTGTAGCTTAGATTATGTAGCTTTAGTCTTGTGTAGGTTGGTACTAAAATTTCCCGTAAAATCACGTCTAGCAATACTTTTGTCCCGGTTCCGGCAATTTTCTCTTTTCGAGCCACTTTACAAAAACACTGGCTACGAATCCAGGCAGTGCTGCTACCTTTGGTTTTTCAGTGAACTACGTCCACTCTCGGGCTAACACAGCACAATCACCGCTGCTCTTTTTTTATTCGTCAGACTGAAATATTTGAATGCCAATTGCGTTCACCGATTCAGTTGCGCTGCGGGGCTTCGCCCGGGCCTCGCCGCCATTATCGAGCGCCTGTTTGAAGGTATTCCGCACTGAACGTGTTAAGACATCCCTCTAAATAACAAGACATCCCTCCAAATATTAAGACATCCCTCTAAATAACAAGACATCCCTCTAAATAACAAGACATCCCTCTAATAAACTAGACATTCCGCCAAATATTAAGACATCCCTCTAAATAACAAGACATCCCTCCAAATACCAAGACATCCCTCTAAATATTAAGACATCCCTCCAAATAACAAGACAACTCTTTAAAAAACAAGGCATCCCTCTAAATAACAAGACATCCCTCTAAATAACAAGACATCCCTCTAAATATTAAGACATCCCTCCAAATAACAAGACATCCCTCTAAATATTAAGACATCCCTCTAAATAACAAGACATCCCTCTAAATATTAAGACATCCCTTTAAATAACAAGACATCTCTCTAAATAACAAGACATCCCTCTAAATAACAAGACATCCCACTAAATAACAAGACGTCCCTCTAAATAACAAGACATCCCTTTTAAATAACAAGACATCTCTCTAAATATTAAGACATCCCTTCAAATAACAAGACATCCCTCTAAATAACAAGACATCCCTCTAAATAACAAGACATCCCTCTAAATAACAAGACATCCCTTTTAAATAACAAGACATTCCTCTAAATAACAAGACATCCCTCTAAATAACAAGACATCCCTCCAAATAAAAAGACATCCCTCTAAATATTAAGACATCAATCTAAATAACAAGACATCCCTCCAAATAACAAGACAACCCTCTAAAAAACAAAAAACCCTCTAAATAACAAGACATCTCTCTAAAAAACAAGACATCCCTCTAAATATCAAGACATCCCTCTAAATAACAAGACATCCATCTATATAACAAGACATTCCTCTAAATATTAAGACATCCCTCTAAATAACAAGACATACCTGTAAATAACAAGACATCCCTCTAAATAACAAGACATCCCATCTAAATTACAAGACAACCCTCTAAAAAACAAGACATCCCTTAAGACATTCCGCTAAATATTAAGACATCCCTCTAAATAACAAGACATCCCTCTAAATACCAAGACATCCCTCCAAATAACAAGACAACCCTTTAAAAAACAAGACATCTCTCTAAATAACAAGACATCCCTCTAAATAACAAGACATCTCTCCAAATAAAAAGACATCCCTCTAAATAGCAAGACATCCCTCTAATAAACAAGACATTCCGCTAAATATTAAGACATCCCTCTAAATAACAAGACATCCCTCTAAATATTAAGACATCCCTTTAAATAACAAGACATCTCTCTAAATAACAAGACATCCCTCTAAATAACAAGACATCCCACTAAATAACAAGACATCCCTCTAAATAACAAGACATCCCTTTTAAATAACAAGACATTCCTCTAAATAACAAGACATCCCTCTAAATAACAAGACATCCCTCCAAATAAAAAGACATCCCTCTAAATAGCAAGACATCCCTCTAATAAACAAGACATTCCGCTAAATATTAAGACATCCCTCTAAATAACAAGACATCCCATCTAAATTACAAGACAACCCTCTAAAAAACAAGACATCCCTCCAAATAACAAGACAACACTCTAAAAAACAAGACATCCCTCTAAATAAAAAGACATCTCTCCAAATAACAAGACATCCCTCTAAATAACAAGACATCCCACTAAAAAACAAGACATCCCTCTAAATATTAAGACATCCCTCTAAATAACAAGACATCCCTCCAAATATTAAGACATCCCTCTAAATAACAAGACATCCCTCTAAATAACAAGACATCCCTCTAATAAACTAGACATTCCGCTAAATATTAAGACATCCCTCTAAATAACAAGACATCCCTCCAAATACCAAGACATCCCTCTAAATATTAAGACATCCCTCCAAATAACAAGACAACTCTTTAAAAAACAAGACATCCCTCTAAATAACAAGACATCCCTCTAAATAACAAGACATCCCTCTAAATATTAAGACATCCCTCCAAATAACAAGACATCTCTCTAAATATTAAGACATCCCTCTAAATAACAAGACATCCCTCTAAATATTAAGACATCCCTTAAAATAACAAGACATCTCTCTAAATAACAAGACATCCCTCTAAATAACAAGACATCCCACTAAATAACAAGACGTCCCTCTAAATAACAAGACATCCCTTTTAAATAACAAGACATTCCTCTAAATAACAAGACATCCCTCTAAATAACAAGACATCCCTCCAAATAAAAAGTCATCCCTCTAAATAGCAAGACATCCCTCTAAATAACAAGACATCCCTCCAAATAACAAGATATCCCTCTAAATAACAAGACATTCCTCCAAATAACAAGACTTCCCTCCAAATAAGAAGACATCCCTCTAAATAACAAGACGTCCCTCTAAATAACAAGAAATCCCTCTAAATACCAAGACATCCCTCTAAATATTAAGACATCCCTCCAAATAACAAGACAACCCTTTAAAAAACAAGACATCCCTCTAAATAACAAGACATCCCTCTAAATAACAAGAAATCCCTCTAAATACCAAGACATCCCTCTAAATATTAAGACATCCCTCCAAATAACAAGACAACCCTTTAAAAAACAAGACATCCCTCTAAATAACAAGACATCCCTCTAAATAACAAGACATCCCTCTAAATATTAAGACATCCCTTCAAATAACAAGACATCTCTCTAAATAACAAGACATCCCTCTAAATAACAAGACATCCCACTAAAAAACAAGACATCCCTCTAAATAACAAGACATCCCTTTTAAATAACAAGACATTCCTCTAAATAACAAGACATCCCTCTAAATAACAAGACATCCCTCCAAATAACAAGAAATCCCTCAAAAAAGCAAGACATCCCTCTAAATATTAAGACATCCCTTCAAATAACAAGACATCCCTCTAAATAACAAGACATCCCTCTAAATAACAAGACATCCCACTAAATAACAAGACATCCCTCTAAATAACAAGACATCCCTCCAAATAAAAAGACATCCCTCTAAATAGCAAGACATCCCTCTAATAAACAAGACATTCCGCTAAATATTAAGACATCCATCTATATAACAAGACATTCCTCTAAATATTAAGACATCCCTCTAAATAACAAGACATACCTGTAAATAACAAGACATCCCTCTAAATAACAAGACATCCCATCTAAATTACAAGACAACCCTCTAAAAAACAAGACATCCCTTAAGACATTCCGCTAAATATTAAGACATCCCTCTAAATAACAAGACATCCCTCTAAATACCAAGACATCCCTCCAAATAACAAGACAACCCTTTAAAAAACAAGACATCTCTCTAAATAACAAGACATCCCTCTAAATAACAAGACATCCCTCCAAATAAAAAGACATCCCTCTAAATAGCAAGACATCCCTCTAATAAACAAGACATTCCGCTAAATATTAAGACATCCCTCTAAATAACAAGACATCCCTCTAAATATTAAGACATCCCTTTAAATAACAAGACATCTCTCTAAATAACAAGACATCCCTCTAAATAACAAGACATCCCACTAAATAACAAGACATCCCTCTAAATAACAAGACATCCCTTTTAAATAACAAGACATTCCTCTAAATAACAAGACATCCCTCTAAATAACAAGACATCCCTCCAAATAAAAAGACATCCCTCTAAATAGCAAGACATCCCTCTAATAAACAAGACATTCCGCTAAATATTAAGACATCCCTCTAAATAACAAGACATCCCATCTAAATTACAAGACAACCCTCTAAAAAACAAGACATCCCTCCAAATAACAAGACAACCCTCTAAAAAACAAGACATCCCTCTAAATAAAAAGACATCTCTCCAAATAACAAGACATCCCTCTAAATAACAAGACATCCCACTAAAAAACAAGACATCCCTCTAAATATTAAGACATCCCTCTAAATAACAAGACATCCCTCCAAATATTAAGACATCCCTCTAAATAACAAGACATCCCTCTAAATAACAAGACATCCCTCTAATAAACTAGACATTCCGCTAAATATTAAGACATCCCTCTAAATAACAAGACATCCCTCCAAATACCAAGACATCCCTCTAAATATTAAGACATCCCTCCAAATAACAAGACAACTCTTTAAAAAACAAGACATCCCTCTAAATAACAAGACATCCCTCTAAATAACAAGACATCCCTCTAAATATTAAGACATCCCTCCAAATAACAAGACATCTCTCTAAATATTAAGACATCCCTCTAAATAACAAGACATCCCTCTAAATATTAAGACATCCCTTTAAATAACAAGACATCTCTCTAAATAACAAGACATCCCTCTAAATAACAAGACATCCCACTAAATAACAAGACGTCCCTCTAAATAACAAGACATCCCTTTTAAATAACAAGACATTCCTCTAAATAACAAGACATCCCTCTAAATAACAAGACATCCCTCCAAATAAAAAGACATCCCTCTAAATAGCAAGACATCCCTCTAAATAACAAGACATCCCTCCAAATAACAAGATATCCCTCTAAATAACAAGACATTCCTCCAAATAACAAGACTTCCCTCCAAATAAGAAGACATCCCTCTAAATAACAAGACGTCCCTCTAAATAACAAGAAATCCCTCTAAATACCAAGACATCCCTCTAAATATTAAGACATCCCTCCAAATAACAAGACAACCCTTTAAAAAACAAGACATCCCTCTAAATAACAAGACATCCCTCTAAATAACAAGAAATCCCTCTAAATACCAAGACATCCCTCTAAATATTAAGACATCCCTCCAAATAACAAGACAACCCTTTAAAAAACAAGACATCCCTCTAAATAACAAGACATCCCTCTAAATAACAAGACATCCCTCTAAATATTAAGACATCCCTTCAAATAACAAGACATCTCTCTAAATAACAAGACATCCCATTAAATAACAAGACATCCCTCTAAATAACAAGACATCCCTTTTAAATAACAAGACATTCCTCTAAATAACAAGACATCCCTCTAAATAACAAGACATCCCTCCAAATAAAAAGACATCCCTCTAAATAGCAAGACATCCCTCTAATAAACAAGACATTCCGCTAAATATTAAGACATCCCTCTAAATAACAAGACATCCCATCTAAATTACAAGACAACCCTCTAAAAAACAAGACATCCCTCCAAATAACAAGACAACCCTCTAAAAAACAAGACATCCCTCTAAATAAAAAGACATCTCTCCAAATAACAAGACATCCCTCTAAATAACAAGACATCCCACTAAAAAACAAGACATCCCTCTAAATATTAAGACATCCCTCTAAATAACAAGACATCCCTCCAAATATTAAGACATCCCTCTAAATAACAAGACATCCCTCTAAATAACAAGACATCCCTCTAATAAACTAGACATTCCGCTAAATATTAAGACATCCCTCTAAATAACAAGACATCCCTCCAAATACCAAGACATCCCTCTAAATATTAAGACATCCCTCCAAATAACAAGACAACTCTTTAAAAAACAAGACATCCCTCTAAATAACAAGACATCCCTCTAAATAACAAGACATCCCTCTAAATATTAAGACATCCCTCCAAATAACAAGACATCCTTCTAAATATTAAGACATCCCTCTAAATAACAAGACATCCCTCTAAATATTAAGACATCCCTTTAAATAACAAGACATCTCTCTAAATAACAAGACATCTCTCTAAATAACAAGACATCCCACTAAATAACAAGACGTCCCTCTAAATAACAAGACATCCCTTTTAAATAACAAGACATTCCTCTAAATAACAAGACATTCCTCTAAATAACAAGACATCCCTCCAAATAAAAAGACATCCCTCTAAATAGCAAGACATCCCTCTAAATAACAAGACATCCCTCCAAATAACAAGATATCCCTCTAAATAACAAGACATTCCTCCAAATAACAAGACTTCCCTCCAAATAAGAAGACATCCCTCTAAATAACAAGACATCCCTCTAAATAACAAGACATCCCTCTAAATACCAAGACATCCCTCTAAATATTAAGACATCCCTCCAAATAACAAGACAACCCTTTAAAAAACAAGACATCCCTCTAAATAACAAGACAACCCTTTAAAAAACAAGACATCCCTCTAAATAACAAGACATCCCTCTAAATAACAAGACATCCCTCTAAATATTAAGACATCCCTTCAAATAACAAGACATCCCTCTAAATATTAAGACATCCCTCTAAATAACAAGACATCCCTCTAAATATTAAGACATCCCTTTAAATAACAAGACATCTCTCTAAATAACAAGACATCCCTCTAAATAACAAGACATCCCTTTTAAATAACAAGACATTCCTCTAAATAACAAGACATCCCTCTAAATAACAAGACATCCCTCCAAATAAAAAGACATCCCTCTAAATAGCAAGACATCCCTCTAATAAACAAGACATTCCGCTAAATATTAAGACATCCCTCTAAATAACAAGACATCCCTCTAAATATTAAGACATCCCTTTAAATAACAAGACATCTCTCTAAATAACAAGACATCCCTCTAAATAACAAGACATCCTACTAAATAACAAGACATCCCTCTAAATAACAAGACATCCCTTTTAAATAACAAGACATTCCTCTAAATAACAAGACATCCCTCTAAATAACAAGACATCCCTCCAAATAAAAAGACATCCCTTTAAATAGCAAGACATCCCTCTAATAAACAAGACATTCCGCTAAATATTAAGACATCCCTCTAAATAACAAGACATCCCATCTAAATTACAAGACAACCCTCTAAAAAACAAGACATCCCTCCAAATAACAAGACAACCCTCTAAAAAACAAGACATCCCTCTAAATAAAAAGACATCTCTCCAAATAACAAGACATCCCTCTAAATAACAAGACATCCCACTAAAAAACAAGACATCCCTCTAAATATTAAGACATCCCTCTAAATAACAAGACATCCCTCCAAATATTAAGACATCCCTCTAAATAACAAGACATTCCTCTAAATAACAAGACATCCCTCTAATAAACTAGACATTCCGCTAAATATTAAGACATCCCTCTAAATAACAAGACATCCCTCCAAATACCAAGACATCCCTCTAAATATTAAGACATCCCTCCAAATAACAAGACAACTCTTTAAAAAACAAGACATCCCTCTAAATAACAAGACATCCCTTTTAAATAACAAGACATTCCTCTAAATAACAAGACATCCCTCTAAATAACAAGACATCCCTCCAAATAAAAAGACATCCCTCTAAATAGCAAGACATCCCTCTAAATAACAAGACATCCCTCAAAATAACAAGATATCCCTCTAAATAACAAGACATTTCTCCAAATAACAAGACTTCCCTCCAAATAAGAAGACATCCCTCTAAATAACAAGACATCCCTCTAAATAACAAGACATCCCTCTAAATACCAAGACATCCCTCTAAATATTAAGACATCCCTCCAAATAACAAGTCAACCCTTTAAAAAGCAAGACATCCCTCTAAATAACAAGACATCCCTCTAAATAAAAGGACATCCCTCTAAATATTAAGACATCCCTTCAAATAACAAGACATCCCTCTAAATATTAAGACATCCCTCTAAATAACAAGACATCCCACTAAATAACAAGACATCCCTCTAAATAACAAGACATCCCTCCAAATAAAAAGACATCCCTCTAAATAGCAAGACATCCCTCTAATAAACAAGACATTCCTCTAAATAACAAGACATCCCTTTTAAATAACAAGACATTCCTCTAAATAACAAGACATCCCTCTAAATAACAAGACATCCCTCCAAATAACAAGAAATCCCTCAAAAAAGCAAGACATCCCTCTAAATATTAAGACATCCCTTTAAATAACAAGACATCCCTCTAAATAACAAGACATCCCTCTAAATAACAAGACATCCCTCTAAATAACAAGACATCCCTCTAAATAAAAAGACATCCCTCTAAATAACAAGACATCCCTTTTAAATAACAAGACATTCCTCTAAATAACAAGACATCCCTCTAAATAACAAGACATCCCTCCAAATAAAAAGACATCCCTCTAAATAGCAAGACATCCCTCTAATAAACAAGACATTCCGCTAAATATTAAGACATCCCTCTAAATAACAAGACATCCCTCTAAATATTAAGACATCCCTTTAAATAACAAGACATCTCTCTAAATAACAAGACATCCCTCTAAATAACAAGACATCCCACTAAATAACAAGACATCCCTCTAAATAACAAGACATCCCTTTTAAATAACAAGACATTCCTCTAAATAACAAGACATCCCTCTAAATAACAAGACATCCCTCCAAATAAAAAGACATCCCTTTAAATAGCAAGACATCCCTCTAATAAACAAGACATTCCGCTAAATATTAAGACATCCCTCTAAATAACAAGACATCCCATCTAAATTACAAGACAACCCTCTAAAAAACAAGACATCCCTCCAAATAACAAGACAACCCTCTAAAAAACAAGACATCCCTCTAAATAAAAAGACATCTCTCCAAATAACAAGACATCCCTCTAAATAACAAGACATCCCACTAAAAAACAAGACATCCCTCTAAATATTAAGACATCCCTCTAAATAACAAGACATCCCTCCAAATATTAAGACATCCCTCTAAATAACAAGACATTCCTCTAAATAACAAGACATCCCTCTAATAAACTAGACATTCCGCTAAATATTAAGACATCCCTCTAAATAACAAGACATCCCTCCAAATACCAAGACATCCCTCTAAATATTAAGACATCCCTCCAAATAACAAGACAACTCTTTAAAAAACAAGACATCCCTCTAAATAACAAGACATCCCTTTTAAATAACAAGACATTCCTCTAAATAACAAGACATCCCTCTAAATAACAAGACATCCCTCCAAATAAAAAGACATCCCTCTAAATAGCAAGACATCCCTCTAAATAACAAGACATCCCTCAAAATAACAAGATATCCCTCTAAATAACAAGACATTTCTCCAAATAACAAGACTTCCCTCCAAATAAGAAGACATCCCTCTAAATAACAAGACATCCCTCTAAATAACAAGACATCCCTCTAAATACCAAGACATCCCTCTAAATATTAAGACATCCCTCCAAATAACAAGTCAACCCTTTAAAAAGCAAGACATCCCTCTAAATAACAAGACATCCCTCTAAATAAAAGGACATCCCTCTAAATATTAAGACATCCCTTCAAATAACAAGACATCCCTCTAAATATTAAGACATCCCTCTAAATAACAAGACATCCCACTAAATAACAAGACATCCCTCTAAATAACAAGACATCCCTCCAAATAAAAAGACATCCCTCTAAATAGCAAGACATCCCTCTAATAAACAAGACATTCCTCTAAATAACAAGACATCCCTTTTAAATAACAAGACATTCCTCTAAATAACAAGACATCCCTCTAAATAACAAGACATCCCTCCAAATAACAAGAAATCCCTCAAAAAAGCAAGACATCCCTCTAAATATTAAGACATCCCTTTAAATAACAAGACATCCCTCTAAATAACAAGACATCCCTCTAAATAACAAGACATCCCTCTAAATAAAAAGACATCCCTCTAAATAACAAGACATCCCTTTTAAATAACAAGACATTCCTCTAAATAACAAGACATCCCTCTAAATAACAAGACATCCCTCCAAATAAAAAGACATCCCTCTAAATAGCAAGACATCCCTCTAATAAACAAGACATTCCGCTAAATATTAAGACATCCCTCTAAATAACAAGACATCCCTCTAAATATTAAGACATCCCTTTAAATAACAAGACATCTCTCTAAATAACAAGACATCCCTCTAAATAACAAGACATCCCACTAAATAACAAGACATCCCTCTAAATAACAAGACATCCCTTTTAAATAACAAGACATTCCTCTAAATAACAAGACATCCCTCTAAATAACAAGACATCCCTCCAAATAAAAAGACATCCCTTTAAATAGCAAGACATCCCTCTAATAAACAAGACATTCCGCTAAATATTAAGACATCCCTCTAAATAACAAGACATCCCATCTAAATTACAAGACAACCCTCTAAAAAACAAGACATCCCTCCAAATAACAAGACAACCCTCTAAAAAACAAGACATCCCTCTAAATAAAAAGACATCTCTCCAAATAACAAGACATCCCTCTAAATAACAAGACATCCCACTAAAAAACAAGACATCCCTCTAAATATTAAGACATCCCTCTAAATAACAAGACATCCCTCCAAATATTAAGACATCCCTCTAAATAACAAGACATTCCTCTAAATAACAAGACATCCCTCTAATAAACTAGACATTCCGCTAAATATTAAGACATCCCTCTAAATAACAAGACATCCCTCCAAATACCAAGACATCCCTCTAAATATTAAGACATCCCTCCAAATAACAAGACAACTCTTTAAAAAACAAGACATCCCTCTAAATAACAAGACATCCCTTTTAAATAACAAGACATTCCTCTAAATAACAAGACATCCCTCTAAATAACAAGACATCCCTCCAAATAAAAAGACATCCCTCTAAATAGCAAGACATCCCTCTAAATAACAAGACATCCCTCAAAATAACAAGATATCCCTCTAAATAACAAGACATTTCTCCAAATAACAAGACTTCCCTCCAAATAAGAAGACATCCCTCTAAATAACAAGACATCCCTCTAAATAACAAGACATCCCTCTAAATACCAAGACATCCCTCTAAATATTAAGACATCCCTCCAAATAACAAGTCAACCCTTTAAAAAGCAAGACATCCCTCTAAATAACAAGACATCCCTCTAAATAAAAGGACATCCCTCTAAATATTAAGACATCCCTTCAAATAACAAGACATCCCTCTAAATATTAAGACATCCCTCTAAATAACAAGACATCCCACTAAATAACAAGACATCCCTCTAAATAACAAGACATCCCTCCAAATAAAAAGACATCCCTCTAAATAGCAAGACATCCCTCTAATAAACAAGACATTCCTCTAAATAACAAGACATCCCTTTTAAATAACAAGACATTCCTCTAAATAACAAGACATCCCTCTAAATAACAAGACATCCCTCCAAATAACAAGAAATCCCTCAAAAAAGCAAGACATCCCTCTAAATATTAAGACATCCCTTTAAATAACAAGACATCCCTCTAAATAACAAGACATCCCTCTAAATAACAAGACATCCCTCTAAATAAAAAGACATCCCTCTAAATAACTAGACATCCCTCCAAATACCAAGACATCCCTCTAAATAAAAAGACATCCCTCTAAATAGCAAGACATCCCTCTAAATAACAAGACATCCCTCAAAATAACAAGATATCCCTCTAAATAACAAGACATTTCTCCAAATAACAAGACTTCCCTCCAAATAAGAAGACATCCCTCTAAATAACAAGACATCCCTCTAAATAACAAGACATCCCTCTAAATACCAAGACATCCCTCTAAATATTAAGACATCCCTCCAAATAACAAGTCAACCCTTTAAAAAGCAAGACATCCCTCTAAATAACAAGACATCCCTCTAAATAACAAGACATCCCTCTAAATATTAAGACATCCCTCCAAATAACAAGACATCCCTCTAAATATTAAGACATCCCTCTAAATAACAAGACATCCCTTTAAATATTAAGACATCCCTTTAAATAACAAGACATCTCTCTAAATAACAAGACATCCCTCTAAATAACAAGACATCCCACTAAAAAACAAGACATCCCTCTAAATAACAAGACATCCCTTTTAAATAACAAGACATTCCTCTAAATAACAAGACATCCCTCTAAATAACAAGACATCCCTCCAAATAACAAGAAATCCCTCAAAAAAGCAAGACATCCCTCTAAATATTAAGACATCCCTTTAAATAACAAGACATCCCTCTAAATAACAAGACATCCCTCTAAATAACAAGACATCCCTCTAAATAAAAAGACATCCCTCTAAATAACTAGACATCCCTCCAAATACCAAGACATCCCTCTAAATAACAAGACATCCCTCTAAATAACAAGACATACCTCCAAATAACGAAACATCCCTCTAAATTATAAGACATCCCTCTTAATAACAAGCATCCCTCCAAATAACAAAACATCCCTCTAAATAACAAGACATCCCTCTAAATATGAAGACATCCCTCTAAATAACAAGACATCCCTCTAAATAACAAGACATCCCTCTAAATAACAAGACATCTCTCTAAATATTAAGACATCCCTTCAAATAACAAGACATCCCTGTAAATAACAAGACATCCCTCTAAATAACAAGACATCCCTCTAAATAACAAGACATCCCTCTAAATAACAAGACATCCCTCTTAAAAAACAAGACATCCCTCTAAATATTAAGACATCAATCTAAATAACAAGACATCCCTCCAAATAACAAGACTACCCTCTAAAAAACAAAAAACCCTTTAAATAACAAGACATCTCTCTAAAAAACAAGACATCCCTCTAAATATCAAGACATCCCTCTAAATAACAAGACATCCATCTATATAACAAGACATTCCTCTAAATATTAAGACATCCCTCTAAATAACAAGACATACCTGTAAATAACAAGACATCCATCTAAATAACAAGACATCCCATCTAAATTACAAGACAACCCTCTAAAAAACAAGAAATCCCTCCAAATAACAAGACAACCCTCTAAAAAACAAGACATCCCTCTAAATAACAAAACATCCCTCTAAATAACAAGACATCACTCTAATAAACTAGACATTCCGCTAAATATTAAGACATCCCTCTAAATAACAAGACATCCCTCTAAATACCAAGACATCCCTCTAAATATTAAGACATTCCTCCAAATAACAAGACAACCCTTTAAAAAACAAGACATCCCTCTAAATAACAAGACATCCCTCTAAATAACAAGACATCCCTCTAAATATTAAGACATCCCTTCAAATAACAAGACATCCCTCTAAATATTAAGACATCCCTCTAAATAACAAGACATCCCTCTAAATATTAAGACATCCCTTTAAATAACAAGACATCTCTCTAAATAACAAGACATCCCTCTAAATAACAAGACATCCCACTAAATAACAAGACATCCCTCTAAATAACAAGACATCCCTTTTAAATAACAAGACATTCCTCTAAATAACAAGACATCCCTCTAAATATTAAGACATCCCTCTAAATAACAAGACATCCCTCCAAATAAAAAGACATCCCTCTAAATAGCAAGACATCCCTCTAATAAACAAGACATTCCGCTAAATATTAAGACATCCCTCTAAATAACAAGACATCCCGTCTAAATTACAAGAAAACCCTCTAAAAAACAAGACAACCCTCTAAAAAACAAGACATCCCTCTAAATAAAAAGACATCTTAGACACAAGTGTGTACAAGGTTGTACAAGTGTGTACAAGGTTGTACAAGTGTGTACAAGGGTGTACAAGTTTGTACAAGTGTGTACAAGTTTGTACAAGTGTGTACAAGTTTGTACAAGGTTGTACAAATGTATACAAGGGTGTACAAAAGTGTACAAGGGTGCACAAGTTTGTACAAGGGTGTACAAGTGTGTACAAGCTTGTAGAAGTGTGTACAAGCTTGTACAAGGTTGTACAAGTGTTTACAAGGGAGTACAAGTATGTACAAGAATGTACAAGTTTGTACAAGTGTGTACAAGTGTGTACAAGGTTGTACAAGTGTGTACAAGGTTGTACAAGTGTGTACAAGGTTGTACAAGTGTGTACAAGGTTGAACAAGTGTGTACAAAGGTGTACAAGTGTGTACAAGGTTGTACAAGTGTGTACAAGGTTGTACAAGTGTGTACAAGCTTGTACAAGTGTGTACAAGGTTGTACAAGTGTGTACATGGTTGTTCAAGTGTGTACATGTTTGTACAAGTGTGTTTAAGTTTGTACAAGGTTGTACAAATGTGTACAAGGGTGTACAAAAGTGTACAAGGGTGCACAAGTTTGTACAAGGGTGTACAAGTGTGTACAAGCTTGTACAAGTGTGTACAATGGTGTACAGGTTTGTACTAGGTTGTACAAATTTGTACAAAGGTTTTACAAGAATGAACAAGAATGTACAATTTTGTACAAGTGTGTACAAGTTTGTAAAAGGTTGTACAAGTGTGTACAAGGGTGAACAAGTGTGTACAAGGTTGTACAAGTGTGTACAAGCTTGTACAAGTGTGTACAAGGGTGTACAAGTGTGTACAAGGTTGTACAAGTTTTTACAAGGTTGTACAAGTGTGTACAAGGTTGTACAAGTGTGTACAAGGTTGTACAAGTGTGTACAAGGTTGTACAAGGTTGTACAATTGTGTACAAGGTTGTACAAGTGTGTACAAGGTTGTACAAGTGTGTACAAGGTTGTACAAGTGTGTACAAGGTTGTACAAGTGTGTACAAGGGTGTACAAGTTTGTACAAGTGTGTACAAGTTTGTACAAGGTTGTACAAATGTGTACAAGGGTGTACAAAAGTGTACAAGGGTGCACAAATTTGAACAAGGGTGTACAAGTGTGTACAAGCTTGTACAAGTGTGTACAAGCTTGTACAAGGGTTTACAGGTTTGTACAAGGTTGTACAAGTGTGTACAAGGGTGTACAAGTATGTACAAGAATGTACAAGTTTGTACAAGTGTGTACAAGGGTGTACAAGTATGTACAAGAATGTACAAGTGTGTACAAGTTTGTACAAGGTTGTACAAGTGTGTACAAGGTTGTACAAGTGTGTACAAGGTTGTACAAGTGTGTACAAGGGTGTACAAGTTTGTACAAGTGTGTACAAGTTTGTACAAGTGTGTACAAGTTTGTACAAGGTTGTACAAATGTATACAAGGGTGTACAAAAGTGTACAAGGGTGCACAAGTTTGTACAAGGGTGTACAAGTGTGTACAAGCTTGTATAAGTGTGTACAAGCTTGTACAAGTGTGTACAAGGGTGTACAGGTTTTTACAAGGTTGTACAAGTGTTTACAAGGGAGTACAAGTATGTACAAGAATGTACAAGTTTGTACAAGTGTGTACAAGTGTGTACAAGGTTGTACAAGTGTGTACAAGGTTGTACAAGTGTGTACAAGGTTGTACAAGTGTGTACAAGGTTGAACAAGTGTGTACAAAGGTGTACAAGTGTGTACAAGGTTGTACAAGTGTGTACAAGGTTGTACAAGTGTGTACAAGCTTGTACAAGTGTGTACAAGGTTGTACAAGTGTGTACATGGTTGTTCAAGTGTGTACATGTTTGTACAAGTGTGTTTAAGTTTGTATAAGGTTGTACAAATGTGTACAAGGGTGTACAAAAGTGTACAAGGGTGCACAAGTTTGTACAAGGGTGTACAAGTGTGTACAAGCTTGTACAAGTGTGTACAATGGTGTACAGGTTTGTACTAGGTTGTACAAATGTGTACAAGGATGTACAAGTATGTACAAGAATGTACAATTTTGTACAAGTGTGTACAAGTTTGTAAAAGGTTGTAAAAGTGTGTACAAGGGTGAACAAGTGTGTACAAGGTTGTACAAGTGTGTACAAGCTTGTACAAGTGTGTACAAGGGTGTTCAAGTGTGTACAAGGTTGTACAAGTTTTTACAAGGTTGTACAAGTGTGTACAAGGTTGTACAAGTGTGTACAAGGTTGTACAAGTGTGTACAAGGTTGTACAAGGTTGTACAATTGTGTACAAGGTTGTACAAGTGTGTACAAGGTTGTACAAGTGTGTACAAGGTTGTACAAGTGTGTACAAGGGTGTACAAGTTTGTACAAGTGTGTACAAGGTTGTACAAGTGTGTACAAGGGTGTACAAGTTTGTACAAGTGTGTACAAGTTTGTACAATTGTGTACAAGTTTGTACAAGGTTGTACAAATGTATACAAGGGTGCACAAGTGTGTACAAGGGTGTACAATCGTGTACAAGCTTGTACAAGTGTGTACAAGGGTGTACAGGTTTGTACAAGGTTGTACAAGTGTGTACAAGGGTGTACAAATGTGTACAAGGATGTAAAAGTTTGTACAAGTGTGTACAAGTTTGTACAAGGTTGTACAAGTAAGTACAAGTTTGTACAAGAATGTACAAGTGTGTACAAGGTTTTACAATTGTGTAAAAGGATGTACAAGTGTGTACAAGGTTGTACAAGCGTGTACAAGGTTGTACAAGTGTGTACAAGGTTGTACAAGTGTGTACAAGGTTGTACAAGTGTGTACAAGGTTGTACAAGTGTGTACAAGTTTGTTCAAGTGTGTACAAGTTTGTACAAGGTTGTACAAATGTGTACAAGGGTGTACAAAAGTGTACAAGGGTGCACAAGTTTGTACAAGGGTGTACAAGTGTGTACAAGCTTGTACAAGTGTGTACAAGCTTGTACAAGGGTTTACAGGTTTGTACAAGGTTGTACAAGTGTGTACAAGGGTGTACAAGTATGTACAAGAATGTACAAGTTTGTACAAGTGTGTACAAGGGTGTACAAGTATGTACAAGAATGTACAAGTTTGTACAAGTGTGTACAAGGGTGTACAAATGTGTACAAGGATGTAAAAGTTTGTACAAGTGTGTACAAGTTTGTACAAGGTTGTACAAGGTTGTACAAGTGTGTACAATGTTTTACAATTGTGTACAAGGTTGTACAAGTGTGTACAAGGTTGTACAAGTGTGTACAAGGTTGTACAAGTGTGTACAAGTTTGTACAAGTGTGTACAAGTTTGTACAAGGTTGTACAAATGTGTACAAGGGTGTACAAAAGTGTACAAGGGTGCACAAGTTTGTACAAGGGTGTACAAGTGTGTACAAGGGTGTACAGGTTTGTACAAGGTTGTACAAGTGTTTACAAGGTTGTACAAGTGTGTACAAGGTTGCACAAGTGTGTACAAGAGTGTATAATCGTGTACAAGCTTGTACAAGTGTGTACAAGGGTGTACAGGTTTGTACAAGGTTGTACAAGTGTGTACAAGGTTTTACAATTGTGTACAAGGTTGTACAAGTGTGTACAAGGTTGTACAAGTGTGTACAAGTTTGTACAAGTGTGTACAAGCTTGTACAAGTGTGTACAAGGTTGTACAAGTGTGTACATGGTTGTTCAAGTGTGTACATGTTTGTACAAGTGTGTTTAAGTTTGTACAAGGTTGTACAAATGTGTACAAGGGTGTACAAAAGTGTACAAGGGTGCACAAGTTTGTACAAGGGTGTACAAGTGTGTACAAGCTTGTACAAGTGTGTACAAGGGTGTACAGGTTTGTACAAGGTTGTACAAATGTGTACAAGGATGTACAAGTATGTACAAGAATGTACAATTTTGTACAAGTGTGTACAAGTTTGTAAAAGGTTGTACAAGTGTGTACAAGGGTGAACAAGTGTGTACAAGGTTGTACAAGTGTGTACAAGCTTGTACAAGTGTGTACAAGGGTGTACAAGTGTGTACAAGGTTGTACAAGTTTTTACAAGGTACTTGTACACCCTTGTAAACACTTGTACAACCTTGTACAAACCTGTACACCCTTGTACACACTTGTACAAGCTTGTACACACTTGTACAAGCTTGTACACACTTGTACACCCTTGTACAAACTTGTGCACCCTTGTACACTTTTGTACACCCTTGTATACATTTGTACAACCTTGTACAAACTTGTACACACTTGTACAAACTTGTACACACTTGTACAAACTTGTACACACTTGTACAACCTTGTACACAATTGTACACCTTTGTACACACTTGTACAACCTTGTACACACTTGTACAACCTTGTACACACTTGTACAACCTTGTACACACTTATACAACCTTGTACACACTTGTACAACCTTGTACACACTTGTACAACCTTGTACACACTTGTACAACCTTGTACACACTTGTACAACCTTGTAAAAACTTGTACAACCTTGTACACACTTGTACACCCTTGTACACACTTGTACAAGCTTGTACACACTTGTACACCCTTGTACACACTTGTACAAGCTTGTACACACTTGTACAACCTTGTACACACTTGTACACCCTTGTACACACTTGTACAACCTTTTACAAACTTGTACACACTTGTACATAATTGTACATTCTTGTACATACTTGTACATCCTTGTACACACTTGTACAACCTTGTACAAACCTGTACACCCTTGTACAAACCTGTACACCCTTGTACTCACTTGTACAACCTTGTACACACTTGTACAACCTTATACACACTTGTACAACCTTGTACACAATTGTACAACCTTGTACAACCTTGTACACACTTGTACAACCTTGTACACACTTGTACAACCTTGTACACACTTGTACAACCTTGTACACACTTGTACAACCTTGTACACAATTGTACACCTTTGTACACACTTGTACAACCTTGTACACACTTGTACAACCTTGTACACACTTGTACAACCTTGTACACACTTATACAACCTTGTACACACTTGTACAACCTTGTACACACTTGAACAACCTTGTACACACTTGTACAACCTTGTACACACTTGTACAACCTTGTAAAAACTTGTACAACCTTGTACACACTTGTACACCCTTGTACACACTTGTACAAGCTTGTACACACTTGTACACCCTTGTACACACTTGTACAAGCTTGTACACACTTGTACAACCTTGTACACACTTGTACACCCTTGTACACACTTGTACAACCTTTTACAAACTTGTACACACTTGTACAAAATTGTACATTCTTGTACATACTTGTACATCCTTGTACACACTTGTACAACCTTGTACAAACCTGTACACCCTTGTACACACTTGTACAAGCTTGTACACACTTGTGCACCCTTGTACACACTTGTACACCCTTGTACACACTTGTACAACCTTTTACAAACTTGTACACACTTGTACAAACTTGTACATTCTTGTACATACTTGTACACCCTTGTAAACACTTGTACAACCTTGTACAAACCTGTACACCCTTGTACACACTTGTACAAGCTTGTACACACTTGTACAAGCTTGTACACACTTGTACACCCTTGTACAAACTTGTGCACCCTTGTACACATTTGTACACCCTTGTATACATTTGTACAACCTTGTACAAACTTGTACATAATTGTACAAACTTGTACACACTTGTACAAACTTGTACACCCTTGTACACACTTGTACAACCTTGTACACACTTGTACAACCTTGTACACACATGTACAACCTTGTACACAATTGTACAACCTTGTACAACCTTGTACACACTTGTACAACCTTGTACACACTTGTACAACCTTGTACAAACTTGTACAACCTTGTACACACTTGTACACCTTTGTACACACTTGTACAACCTTGTACACACTTGTACAACCTTGTACACACTTGTACAACCTTGTACACACTTTTTCAACCTTGTACACACTTATACAACCTTGTACACACTTGTACAACCTTGTACACACTTGTACAACCTTGTACACACTTGTACAACCTTGTACACACTTGTACAACCTTGTAAAAACTTGTACAACCTTGTACACACTTGTACACCCTTGTACACACTTGTACAAGCTTGTACACACTTGTACAACCTTGTACACACTTGTTCACCCTTGTACACACTTGTACAACCTTTTACAAACTTGTAAACCCTTGTACAAGCTTGTACACACTTGTACAAGCTTGTACACGATTGTACACCCTTGTACACACTTGTACAACCTTGTACAAACCTGTAAACCCTTGTACAAGCTTGTACACACTTGTACAAGCTTGTACACACTTGTACACCCTTGTACAAACTTGTGCACCCTTGTACACTTTTGTACACCCTTGTACACATTTGTACAACCTTGTACAAACTTGTACACACTTGAACAAACTTGTACACACTTGTACAACCTTGTACACACTTGTACAACCTTGTACACACTTGAACAACCTTGTTCACGCTTGTACAACCTTGTACACACTTGTACAACCTTTTACACAATTGTAAAACCTTGTACACACTTGTACATTCTTGTACAAACTTGTACTTACTTGTACAACCTTGTACAAACTTGTACACACTTGTACAAACTTTTACATCCTTGTACACATTTCTACACTCTTGTACACACTTGTACAACCTTGTACAAACCTGTACACCCTTGTACACACTTGTACAAGCTTGTACACGATTGTACACCCTTGTACACACTTGTGCGCCCTTGTATACATTTGTACAACCTTGTACAAACTTGTACACAATTGTACAAACTTGTACACACTTGTAGAAACTTGTACACCTTTGTACACACTTGTACAACCTTGTAAACACTTGTACAAACTTGTACACCCTTGTACACACTTGTACAACCTTGTACACACTTGTACAACCTTGTACACACTTGTACAACATTGTACACACTTGTACAACCTTGTACACAATTGTACAACCTTGTACAACCTTGTACACACTTGTACAACCTTGTACACACTTGTACAACCTTGTACACACTTGTACAACCTTGTAAAAACTTGTACAACCTTGTACACACTTGTACACCCTTGTACACACTTGTACAAGCTTGTACACACTTGTACAAGCTTGTACACACTTGTACAACCTTGTACACACTTGTTCACCCTTGTACACACTTGTACACACTTGTACAAACTTGTACATTCTTGTACATACTTGTAAACCCTTGTACACACTTGTACAAACTTGTACATTCTTGTACATACTTGTACACCCTTGTACACACTTGTACAACCTTGTACAAACCTGTAAACCCTTGTACAAGCTTGTACACACTTGTACAAGCTTGTACACACTTGTACACCCTTGTACAAACTTGTGCACCCTTGTACACTTTTGTACACCCTTGTACACATTTGTACAACCTTGTACAAACTTGTACACACTTGAACAAACTTGTACACACTTGTACAACCTTGTACACACTTGTACATCCTTGTACACACTTGTACAACCTTGTACACGCTTGTACAACCTTGTACACACTTGTACAACCTTTTACACAATTGTAAAACCTTGTATACACTTGTACATTATTGTACACACTTGTACAACCTTGTACAACCTTGTACAAACTTGTACACACTTGTACAAACTTTTACATCCTTGTACACATTTGTACACCCTTGTACACACTTGTACAACCTTGTACAAACCTGTACACCCTTGTACACACTTGTACAAGCTTGTACACGATTGTACACCCTTGTACACACTTGTGCACCCTTGTATACATTTGTACAACCTTGTACAAACTTGTACACAATTGTACAAACTTGTACACACTTGTACAAACTTGTACACCCTTGTACACACTTGTACAACCTTGTACACACTTGTACAAACTTGTACACCCTTGTACACACTTGTACAACCTTGTACACACTTGTACAACCTTGTACACACTTGTACAACCTTGTACACACTTGTACAACCTTGTACACAATTGTACAACCTTGTACAACCTTGTACACACTTGTACAACCTTGTACACACTTGTACAACCTTGTACACACTTGTACAACCTTGTACACACTTGTACAACCTTGTAAAAACTTGTACAACCTTGTACACACTTGTACACCCTTGTACACACTTGTACAAGCTTGTACACACTTGTACAACCTTGTACACACTTGTTCACCCTTGTACACACTTGTACAACCTTTTACAAACTTGTACACACTTGTACAAAATTGTACATTCTTGTACATACTTGTACATCCTTGTACACATTTGTACAACCTAGTACAAACCTGTACACCATTGTACACACTTGTACAAGCTTGTACACACTTGTACACCCTTGTACAAACTTGTGCACCCTTGTACACTTTTGTACACCCTTGTACACATTTGTACAACCTTGTACAAACTTAAACACACTTGTACAAACATGTACACACTTGAACAACCATGTACACACTTGTACAACTTTGTACACACTTGTACAAGCTTGTACACACTTGTACAACCTTGTACACACTTGTACAACCTTGTACACACTTGAACACCTTTGTACACACTTGTTCAACCTTGTACACACTTGTACAACCTTGTACACACTTGTACAACCTTGTACACACTTGTACAACCTTGTACACACTTGTACACACTTGTACAAACTTGTACATTCTTGTACATACTTGTACTCCCTTGTAAACACTTGTACAACCTTGTACAAACCTGTACACCCTTGTACACACTTGTACAAGCTTGTACACACTTCTACAAGCTTGTACACACTTGTACACCCTTGTACAAACTTGTGCACCCTTGTACACTTTTGTACACCCTTGTATACATTTGTACAACCTTGTACAAACTTGTACACACTTGTACAAACTTGTACACACTTGTACAAACTTGTACACCCTTGTACACACTTGTACAACCTTGTACACACTTGTACAACCTTGTACACACTTGTACAACCTTGTACACACTTGTACAACCTTGTACACAATTGTACAACCTTGTACAACCTTGTACACACTTGTACAACCTTGTACACACTTGTACAACCTTGTACACACTTGTACAACCTTGTACACACTTGTACACCTTTGTACACACTTGTACAACCTTGTACACACTTGTACAAACTTGTACACACTTGTACAACCTTGTACACACTTGTACAACCTTGTACACACTTGTACAACCTTGTACACACTTGTACAACCTTGTACACACTTGTACAACCTTGTACACAATTGTAAAACATTGTACACACTTGTACAACCTTGTACAAACTTGTACACACTTGTACAAACTTTTACATCCTTGTACACATTTGTACACCCTTGTACACACTTGTACAACCTTGTACAAACCTGTAAACCCTTGTACACACTTGTACAAGCTTGTACACGATTGTACAAGCTTGTACACGATTGTACACCCTTGTACACACTTGTGCACCCTTGTACACACTTGTACAACCTTGTACACACTTGTACAACCTTGTACACACTTGTACAACCTTGTACACACTTGTACAACCTTGTACACACTTGTACAACCTTGTACACACTTGTACAACCTTGTACACACTTGTACAACCTTGTACACACTTGTACAACCTTGTACACACTTGTACAACCTTGTACACACTTGTACAACCTTGTACACACTTGTACAACCTTGTACACACTTGTACAAGCTTGTACACACTTGTACACCCTTGTACAAACTTGTGCACCCTTGTTTACTTTTGTACACCCTTGTATACATTTGTACAACCTTGTACAAACTTGTACACAATTGTACAAACTTGTACACACTTGTACAAACTTGTACACACTTGTACAACCTTGTACACACTTGTACAACCTTGTACACAATTGTACACCTTTGTACACACTTGTACAACCTTGTACACACTTGTACAACCTTGTACACACTTGTACAACCTTGTACACACTTTTTCAACCTTGTACACACTTATACAACCTTGTACACACTTGTACAACCTTGTACACACTTGTACAACCTTGTACACACTTGTACAACCTTGTACACACTTGTACAACCTTGTACACACTTGTACAACCTTGTACACACTTGTACAACCTTGTACACACTTGTACAACCTTGTACACACTTGTACAACCTTGTACACACTTGTACAAGCTTGTACACACTTGTACACCCTTGTACAAACTTGTGCACCCTTGTTTACTTTTGTACACCCTTGTATACATTTGTACAACCTTGTACAAACTTGTACACAATTGTACAAACTTGTACACACTTGTACAAACTTGTACACACTTGTACAACCTTGTACACACTTGTACAACCTTGTACACAATTGTACACACTTGTACAACCTTGTACACACTTGTACAACCTTGTACACACTTGTACAACCTTGTACACACTTTTTCAACCTTGTACACACTTATACAACCTTGTACACACTTGTACAACCTTGTACACACTTGTACAACCTTGTACACACTTGTACAACCTTGTACACACTTGTACAACCTTGTAAAAACTTGTACAACCTTGTACACACTTGTACACCCTTGTACACACTTGTACAAGCTTGTACACACTTGTACACCCTTGTACACACTTGTACACCCTTGTACACACTTGTACAAGCTTGTACACACTTGTACAACCTTGTACAAACTTGTACACCCTTGTACACACTTGTACAACCTTTTACAAACTTGTACACACTTGTACAAAATTGTACATTCTTGTACATACTTGTACATCCTTGTACACACTTGTACAACCTTGTACAAACCTGTACACCCTTGTACACACTGTGACATTGGCTTTCTGTTTTACCGAAGCAATAGTTATGTAGAACTGATCACTCTACATAACATGTTTAAACAACCAAATGAAAAAGCGCGCTTTCATTGTTGCAACAATAACAGAGGAGTCAGAGTTGAACACCAGCTGTAACTGTTGATTTGAGGCTCAGCCACGGCTACCGTGAGCGATAAGGACGCTACATAACCTTTGACCGTCAAGCGTTGTCCAGTCGACATTGGAAGTAGAGAGTCTGTTACATTAAGTAGTAGTAGAGAGAGAGAGACGAGAGCGTGCACGAGACTTCAGGTAGAGAGCCGTAACCGACATCAAGCCCTTCAGCATCGCTGGATTTTTGTGAGCCTAATTTGGAATTTGGCTAAGGTGAGCCGCTACCATGTTATAAAAATGTTATACTTGAGTTTCATGAGTAGTACAGCTAATTTGGCCTAATCATTAATATTGAAGTATTTAAAAAACTAAACTAAGCCTTGGGCATAGAATGAGATTGTCAGAACATGTGAGCAAACATTTAATTAAATACAACGAGATACTAATTAATGGTTTTACACTAAGTAAAACAGAAGTAGGCCTAATTAGTTTAGAACCTTCTAACTGAAAAAGTGCTAAGGTTAACAAACAAACAAAATGTAAATATTAGTTAGTATTTTAAATGTAAATATTAGAATGAACTTTATGCATGTTGTTGCCATGATATTTATATTGCTATTTTAACTGTGCTAGAATAATTAATCTTGCAAAACTGACTACACAAAACAAAAGGCAAACAAAGGGACAAAATGTACTAAACCTTTTTTTGTTCTGCTAACATTATAATAAAGCAAGATATAGCGTAGTCATTGAACTGATTGTGGATAGCTATTTTTTATAAAATGTTAATATGAGGTTGAGGTGTAAATATTATTTGTGAACCACGTTGATAAATTATTTATTGTAGGCTATTTACTTAATCTCTCAATATGTACAGCATGTTATTTAATGATGTTATTTAATTATAAACCCATTCTTAGGTATTATTATTGTTCTAGAGTTGTAATAAATAATTTCAGGCAAAGCTAGAGTACCGTAACAATTGTCAGTCTTACTGATACCTAGCGTATTGAGTTATTGACTACATGTTACACCCTAACATTGGTTATTCACTTTAAAGTACAGTATTTATCACTGTGTAATTTGGAATTTGGCTAAGGTGAGCCGCTACCATGTTATAAAAATGTTATACTTGAGTTTCATGAGTAGTACAGCTAATTTGGCCTAATCATTAATATTGAAGTATTTAAAAAAACTAAACTAAGCCTTGGGCATAGAATGAGATTGTCAGAACATGTGAGCAAACATTTAATTAAATACAACGAGATACTAATTAATGGTTTTACACTAAGTAAAACAGAAGTAGGCCTAATTAGTTTAGAACCTTCTAACTGAAAAAGTGCTAAGGTTAACAAACAAACAAAATGTAAATATTAGTTAGTATTTTAAATGTAAATATTAGAATGAACTTTATGCATGTTGTTGCCATGATATTTATATTGCTATTTTAACTGTGCTAGAATAATTAATCTTGCAAAACTGACTACACAAAACAAAAGGCAAACAAAGGGACAAAATGTACTAAACCTTTTTTTGTTCTGCTAACATTATAATAAAGCAAGATATAGCGTAGTCATTGAACTGATTGTGGATAGCTATTTTTTATAAAATGTTAATATGAGGTTGAGGTGTAAATATTATTTGTGAACCACGTTGATAAATTATTTATTGTAGGCTATTTACTTAATCTCTCAATATGTACAGCATGTTATTTAATGATGTTATTTAATTATAAACCCATTCTTAGGTATTATTATTGTTCTAGAGTTGTAATAAATAATTTCAGGCAAAGCTAGAGTACCGTAACAATTGTCAGTCTTACTGATACCTAGCGTATTGAGTTATTGACTACATGTTACACCCTAACATTGGTTATTCACTTTAAAGTACAGTATTTATCACTGTGTAATAGGTTCTCATTAGAAACTGAGCAAGAGTGTTTTGTAAATTATTAATAATGTATTCAGATATAAACTGTTTACTAAAGTGTCATTAATGCTTATACTGTGACTGGATAAGAAATACGAATAGGCTATTGTGTGGAACTGTATATAATATATTGGTAGCCTATTTAATTTATATTGTTGGAGTAAAGACTATTCTGGAGTGATTTTGTTTTAAGGGCTTTTTCCCTGGACCTGCGTCTTGGCATTGACTGGTGACCTTGCTGATCCACGAGTGTGATCGTCTGCAGGACTGTTGGACCATTGCGGGTGTCAGCACCGTTGTTTGCACCTAGAGGACATTACGCGCGGGTCACACTTGCGCTGTGATATCCGGTTGTGGACCGTACACGGACAATACGTCCTTTGTGTGTCGTTGTCGGTGCTTCTTTTCGGTGAGTAGACTTTCATTTTCACACCCTTTGAATCACCCCGGACGGCCGGGCGGCATCGGTCACTATCAAGTGGAACCTGTGACCTTGGACTCTGGCAAGATAAGGAATTGGAGTGAATGACTAATTATATCCAGTTCTGAGCTCTGAGATAGAAATATTTATTGTCTTGTTTAACTCCTGAATTGAAGCTAGCTATTAGGTGTATTTATATTTATGCATGAGGGTATGTGTTTGTTATATCTTTAGAATAACTTATTATATTTAAATTAAGTTACTATTGGAGTGCTCCTAGGGACTTGATTTGGTATTTAACAGAACTGGCCAGTATTTAATTAAGTAAGTTATTTGCATGAATCTCACTAAGTGAGCTATTTATTACTATCCTAATTGCTCTCCTTCACTTGTAGTTAAGATCTTAGCTTTGGAAGAGAAATAGGCAATATAAGTGTATACAATTCAAACATATGGTCTTTATTTGTGTTTACCTAGTAGTACCACAGGTTATTGTCTAGATAATTTTGAATCTGATTGATTACTGAGTTTGTTTTGTTTATGAGTTTGGGTGGTTAAATAATTTAACGGTATACTGCTCATCCAAGTGCTTAAGGCCTAGTTTTGAAAAGTCAGATAAAACTTTTGAGTGCATGGTAGCGGGCTTACACTTGATGATACCTTAGGGCAGGAAAACATTCCTTGTTGGAGTCCTGCAACTGATCCATCCTAACAACAAGGTGGCGCCCTCTCTCGAGCAAATCCCGACCAACTTGGTAACAATTCAAGGGTAACCTGCTATCAATAATCCAGACTTAGATAAGCTACGAATTTCCCCCCACCACTCACGCCCTTCTCCACTGAGCTAGGCTAGCAAAAGTGATAACTCAGGTGCCAAGGTGGCAAAATGGCGCCCAACGTGGGGCTTTTGGATAATACAGGAACTAAGCTGTATTGGGAAAGCTTTTAAACTGTGTGTGAACATATTTTTAATACTTCAGATTTTGTTGGTAATAATTGAGTGAAAAAAAAATTGATACTGCTGTTTGGATTTGTTTGTTCTTTCATTAATCTGTTCCAGTTCACAAGCTAACTACTGAAAGGAGCAAAATTGGATAAAAGTTCTGCTGGTCTTATAAATACTTTGTTGTGAATATAATTTGGTTTTGTTTATGTACTGTTCTGGTCATCTAGTGAATTTGATATTTTATCTGACAATGAGTGCCTATCATTTGCATAAGCCTGAGGTCATCTACGAACTAAAAATCAGGAATGTTGATACGAATGATACTGCTAATGAGTTAAGGAAGCGTCTAACGCAGTGTTTATCGACAGATACAAAAATTGATGAGGCTGTTGTAAACTCCTTAGATGCAGACGTGGAATTAGAGGAATGTGAGATTAAATACCAGGATTTATCTTCATTGGTAAGCGACTATGAAGGGAATTATAACGACAACGAGTTTCACAGGATTTCAGCTCGTCTTTGGCACCTGTACCTTAGAGTAGAAAGAATCCCAGTGGGAGCGGGGGCTGATAAGGAGATTTCAGATTCAAAGGAAAAATTGTTACACCAAAGTAGGGAGCTACTGGATTCCTTTAAAGAAACCCCCACACAGAGGAGTGATGCTTTAGAAAAAACGCCGCCAACACCGTCTGAACGTCTACCTTCTCAACTATTGGAAACAGTGACCCAGGAAACAAATTTTGAGCTGCCAAAAACTTCACCCCTTCCATCTCAACCCCCTGCGCTGACGGAATACGACAAGAACGATGCTAAGGAACGGAAGCTACTGGAAGAATGGCGGCAGAACGAAGAAAGGAAATTGTATCAAGAAAGGCGTCACCAAGAAGAATGGCTTCAGAATGAAGAGAGGAGGCTACAAGAAGAAAGAAGAAAACTGGAGGAAAAATGGCAACAGGAAGAACAGTTGTGGAAAATCAGAAAACAGCAAAGAGAGAAATTTAGCATGGAAGAGATTAGTATTCAAGAAGCTGCGAGGAAGACAGAAGTTGGAAAATTGATGGAGGATTTAAGACCTCAAGCGGTTAGAGGATCTTTTGAGGACTGTGACCTGTCAAAATTTTCTTCAGCTCCAGATTACACACGAGCTACTTCCAGGCCAAAATATGTTCCGGTTTACAAATGGGGGCTGAAATTTGATAACTCCGGCATAAGTATTGCTTCATTCCTTGAGAGAGTGGAGGAGCTTCGAAGGGCTAGAGGAATCACTCATCAAGAGCTATATGAGTCTGCGGTGGATCTGTTTTCAGGACCTGCGCTGGTATGGTACCGTGCGGCATCAAATAGAATTCAGTCTTGGCATCAATTGACGAAGGAGCTCAAGGAAGTCTTCCAACCGGCGGACTATGACCTAAGGCTCCATCAGGAGATATTTAACAGGGTGCAAGGGGATAATAAGCCTATAGATCTATATATAGCCGCGATGGAAGGCTTATACGGTAGATTAGCGGTACCTGTCCCTGAGCCCACACGCCTAGCTCAGATATATCACAACTTACATCCTCAGCTGCAAGACCGACTCGCTCTTTGTAGCATCCAAACACTTGACCAACTCCGTACCATGGGACGAAGGGCAGAGGCAGGCCGACTGAGTATGGTTAGGATAAGACCAGCAACGACACGAGAAAATACTCTCGAACCAGACCTCGCCTATCAGGATCAAAGCTACAGACGTAAAATTCCAGTGGGACGTGTAGCTGGTGTGCAACCCTTCGAGTCAAATCGCCAGGACTTTGTATGTTGGAACTGTCGAGAAAAGGGTCATAGCTTCAGATTTTGCCGAAAACCAAAACGAAGATTCTGCTTTGGTTGTGGAAAGGAAGACGTTTTGAGACAAGACTGTGGAAAATGTTGTCCAAAAAACGGGCAACGCAAGGAGTCAGAAAGGAATTAGATGGTTCTGGCTCCTTGGAAATTGAAAAGATCCTCACCACTCATAGATCGGCCGCTCGGAAGAGCACCCCAGATATTAACTATATCATACATAGCCAAGAGAAGGACAATCGGCCTTATTTGAAGGTGAGAGTGTTTGGCCGGGAGATTATAGCTTTATTGGACTCTGGGGCATCCCAAACGTTTTTAGGTGAAAAGGGAATGTGGGTTTTAAAAGAATTCCCAGCTCGCCTTCATAGTACTAGCGATCGTTTTGTGGAGACAGCAGACTCAAGACGCCATGAAGTCAAGGGCTTTGTCAACCTAACCATTACGTTACAGGGCCGAACTAAGAACCTGAATGTTTGCGTCGTACCCTCGCTACAGCATACTCTGATCTTGGGAATAGACTTCTGGGAAGTTATGCATATTGTTGCGGATATGCGCAATCGGAAGTGGGATTTTGGCCAAAAGAAAGTTGATCTGTTTTGTAGTTCGATTGAAGGTATTACCTCGGAAGATAACCTTACAGCATCAGAACGAGGCAAGCTCCAAGATCTTCTGGAGAAACATTTCAAGGATGAACCTGCCACCTTAGGAAGAACTGATAGGGTGAAGCACATCATTGATACGGGAGATGCGGTCCCAATCAAGCAGCGGTACTACACTGTCTCCCCCGCTCGTCAAAAACTCATCAATGAAGAATTGGACCGGATGTTAGGGTTGGGGGTTGTGGAGCCATCACAGAGCGCCTGGTCTTCACCAATCATGTTGCTGGACAAACCAGATGGCAGTAAACGGTTTGTGGTTGATTTTAGGGCTGTGAATGCTGTGAGCAAAAAGGACGCTTATCCCTTACCGCAAGTAACCACCATCCTAGACAGGCTTAGGGACGCTAGGTTTCTGTCCAGTCTGGACATCAAAAGCGCATATTGGCAGATAGAGCTTGAGGAGTCCAGCAAGGAAAAGACTGCGTTTGCAATCCCGGGTCGCGGACTATACCAATTTGTCACCATGCCTTTTGGACTGTGTGGAGCCCCTGCGACTTGGCAACGTTTTGTGGATACAGTCTTGGGACCTGACTTAGAGCCAAACGTTTTCGTCTATCTAGATGACATTATAGTAGTGACCTCTACCTTTGACTCACACCTCCAGGTACTGGCAGAAATATTCCGAAGAATTCGTGCTGCCAAGCTCACCCTCAATCGAGAGAAGTGCAAGTTCTGCAGAAAGGAATTAAGGTACCTTGGATATATTGTTAGTGGGGATGGTTTACGCGTTGACCCTGACAAAATCAAGGCCATTGTGGATATCCCGGTACCACGTAACCCAAAGGAGATACGTCAGTTTACAGGAATGGCATCGTGGTACAGGCGCTTTATTCCCAACTTCGCGTCTCGTATGGCTCCTTTGACTTCCCTTCTGAAAAGGAGAAATCGTTTCGACTGGACTCCAGAATCTGAGACAGCTTTTCAAGACATAAAGTCCTGCCTGATCACTGCTCCCATCCTATCATGTCCGGATTTCTCGAGGCCTTTCACAATTTCCTGTGACGCCTCCGGTGTAGGAATTGGTGCGGTGCTGAGCCAGGAAATTGAGCAAGGAGAAAGTGTAGTAGCCTATGCCAGCCGTACACTTACCAGGCAAGAACAGAACTTCTCAGCCACCGAAAGAGAATGTTTGGCGGTGATCTTCGCAGTGGAGAAGTTTCGACCATACGTTGAGGGAACCAAATTCACGGTAGTGACTGACCACTACAGCTTGCTTTGGCTTAGGAATTTGAAGGACCCTACTGGACGCCTAGCTCGTTGGGCTCTGCGATTGCAACCCTATGATTTTCATCTAGTACACCGTAAGGGACATGAAAATGTTGTGCCTGATCTGTTGTCCCGCACAACCCCACCGATCGAGACTAGACCAATGTCTTCCAATATTATCTCTTGTGACTTGCTAGAGATGCCAGCGACTATCAAGGACAGATGGTACAATGAAATGTTGGACAAGGTAATGAAAGATCCTCAAAAATATTGCCAGTGGCGTGTTCAAGAGGGAAAACTGTGGAAGAATGTGGACATGTCAGGAGGCTTGCTTGAAGAGGCTAGCTGGAGACTAGTCGTACCAAAGGATCTCCGGCCTCAGGCCTTGGTCGAGTGTCATGATGACCCCCTCGCAGGACATCAAGGTGTTTTGAAAACCTATAAACGTATGCAAAGGATATATTATTGGCCAAAAATGCGAAAGGATGTCGCAACCTATGTCGCAAAATGTACTATATGCCAACAGACCAAATACGACCAGCAACTCCCTGCTGGTGTGATGGGCAGCAGACGTGCTGTTGATTCTCCTTGGCAAATGATTGCTGCAGATTTGATCGGACCACTACCAAGATCTCTAAAAGGTTTTAAATACCTGTTGGTTGTTACTGACACCTTCACCAAGTACACTATCCTTCGGCCTCTCCGAGCTGCTACTGCGAAACTTGTATCACAACATTTGGAGGAAGACGTCTTTTTGTTTTATGGGGTGCCACGATACCTCATCTGCGACAACGGTTCGGAGTTTATTGGGGCACCAGTGAAAGACCTAGCTAGGCAGTACAAAGTGAAAATTCTTCTAAATGCCAGCCGACACCCTCAGGCGAATCCAGCAGAAAGAGTAAATCGGGATGTTGTCACTATGCTGCGAGCGTATGTCTCAGAAAATCACAGGGAATGGGACAAGTTTATCCCAAAGATAGGATTTGCCCTTCGCACGGCTCATCATGAGGTGACAAAACATTCACCAGCATTTTTGAACTTCGGGCGGGAACTCGCTACTTCTGGAGAAGGATTTGAAGTTCTTAATGATGGTTCGGATGTACCCCCACTTGAAGATTTAGAACCCTTGGGTGAAAAATTGCAGGAGCTTAAGGACATCCATCAAGAGGTTTCGAACAGACTGAAGGCTGCACACGAACAGAATTCTAAACGCTACAACCTACGAAGGAGAAATGTGACTTATAAAGTAGGGGATATAGTCTTGAAGCGCAACTTTATACAATCATAGACAGTGCACGCTCTCGTCTCTCTCTCTCTACTACTACTTAATGTAACAGACTCTCTACTTCCAATGTCGACTGGACAACGCTTGACGGTCAAAGGTTATGTAGCGTCCTTATCGCTCACGGTAGCCGTGGCTGAGCCTCAAATCAACAGTTACAGCTGGTGTTCAACTCTGACTCCTCTGTTATTGTTGCAACAATGAAAGCGCGCTTTTTCATTTGGTTGTTTAAACATGTTATGTAGAGTGATCAGTTCTACATAACTATTGCTTCGGTAAAACAGAAAGCCAATGTCACAACACTTGTACAAGCTTGTACACACTTGTGCACCCTTGTACACACTTGTACACCCTTGTACACACTTGTACAACCTTTTACAAACTTGTACACACTTGTACAAACTTGTACATTCTTGTACATACTTGTACACCCTTGTAAACACTTGTACAACCTTGTACAAACCTGTACACCCTTGTACACACTTGTACAAGCTTGTACACACTTATACAACCTTGTACACACTTGTACAACCTTGTACACACTTGTACAACCTTGTACACACTTGTACAACCTTGTACACACTTGTACACCCTTGTACAAACTTGTGCACCCTTGTACACTTTTGTACACCCTTGTATACATTTGTACAACCTTGTACAAACTTGTACACAATTGTACAAACTTGTACACACTTGTACAAACTTGTACACCCTTGTACACACTTGTACAACCTTGTAAACACTTGTACAACCTTGTACACACATGTACAACCTTGTACACAATTGTACAACCTTGTACAACCTTGTACACACTTGTACAACCTTGTACACACTTGTACAACCTTGTACACACTTGTACAACCTTGTACACACTTGTACAACCTTGTACAAACCTGTACACCCTTGTACACACTTGTACAACCTTGTACACACTTTTTCAACCTTGTACACACTTATACAACCTTGTACACACTTGTACAACCTTGTACACACTTGTACAACCTTGTACACACTTGTACAACCTTGTACACACTTGTACAACCTTGTAAACACTTGTACAACCTTGTACAAACCTGTACACCCTTGTACACACTTGTACAAGCTTGTACACACTTATACAACCTTGTACACACTTGTACAACCTTGTACACACTTGTACAATCTTGTACACACTTGTACAACCTTGTACACACTTGTACACCCTTGTACAAACTTGTGCACCCTTGTACACTTTTGTACACCCTTGTATACATTTGTACAACCTTGTACAAACTTGTACACAATTGTACAAACTTTTACACACTTGTACAAACATGTACACCATTGTACACACTTGTACAACCTTGTAAACACTTGTACAACCTTGTACACACATGTACAACCTTGTACACAATTGTACAACCTTGTACAACCTTGTACACACTTGTACAACCTTGTACACACTTGTACAACCTTGTACACACTTGTACAACCTTGTACACACTTGTACACCTTTGTACACACTTGTACAACCTTGTACACACTTGTACAACCTTGTACACACTTGTACAACCTTGTACACACTTGTACAACCTTGTACACACTTGTACAACCTTGTACACACTTTTTCAACCTTGTACACACTTATACAACCTTGTACACACTTGTACAACCTTGTACACACTTGTACAACCTTGTACACACTTGTACAACCTTGTACACACTTGTACAACCTTGTACACACTTGTACAACCTTGTACACACTTGTACAACCTTGTACACACTTGTACAAACTTGTACACACTTGTACAACCTTGTACACACTTGTACAACCTTGTACACACTTGTACAACCTTGTACACACTTGTACAACCTTGTACACACTTGTACAACCTTGTACACAATTGTAAAACATTGTACACACTTGTACAACCTTGTACAAACTTGTACACACTTGTACAAACTTTTACATCCTTGTACACATTTGTACACCCTTGTACACACTTGTACAACCTTGTACAAACCTGTAAACCCTTGTACACACTTGTACAAGCTTGTACACGATTGTACAAGCTTGTACACGATTGTACACCCTTGTACACACTTGTGCACCCTTGTACACACTTGTACAACCTTGTACACACTTGTACAACCTTGTACACACTTGTACAACCTTGTACACACTTGTACAACCTTGTACACACTTGTACAACCTTGTACACACTTGTACAACCTTGTACACACTTGTACAACCTTGTACACACTTGTACAACCTTGTACACACTTGTACAACCTTGTACACACTTGTACAACCTTGTACACACTTGTACAAGCTTGTACACACTTGTACACCCTTGTACAAACTTGTGCACCCTTGTTTACTTTTGTACACCCTTGTATACATTTGTACAACCTTGTACAAACTTGTACACAATTGTACAAACTTGTACACACTTGTACAAACTTGTACACACTTGTACAACCTTGTACACACTTGTACAACCTTGTACACAATTGTACACCTTTGTACACACTTGTACAACCTTGTACACACTTGTACAACCTTGTACACACTTGTACAACCTTGTACACACTTTTTCAACCTTGTACACACTTATACAACCTTGTACACACTTGTACAACCTTGTACACACTTGTACAACCTTGTACACACTTGTACAACCTTGTACACACTTGTACAACCTTGTAAAAACTTGTACAACCTTGTACACACTTGTACACCCTTGTACACACTTGTACAAGCTTGTACACACTTGTACACCCTTGTACACACTTGTACACCCTTGTACACACTTGTACAAGCTTGTACACACTTGTACAACCTTGTACAAACTTGTACACCCTTGTACACACTTGTACAACCTTTTACAAACTTGTACACACTTGTACAAAATTGTACATTCTTGTACATACTTGTACATCCTTGTACACACTTGTACAACCTTGTACAAACCTGTACACCCTTGTACACACTTGTACAAGCTTGTACACACTTGTGCACCCTTGTACACACTTGTACACCCTTGTACACACTTGTACAACCTTTTACAAACTTGTACACACTTGTACAAACTTGTACATTCTTGTACATACTTGTACACCCTTGTAAACACTTGTACAACCTTGTACAAACCTGTACACCCTTGTACACACTTGTACAAGCTTGTACACACTTATACAACCTTGTACACACTTGTACAACCTTGTACACACTTGTACAACCTTGTACACACTTGTACAACCTTGTACACACTTGTACACCCTTGTACAAACTTGTGCACCCTTGTACACTTTTGTACACCCTTGTATACATTTGTACAACCTTGTACAAACTTGTACACAATTGTACAAACTTGTACACACTTGTACAAACTTGTACACCCTTGTACACACTTGTACAACCTTGTAAACACTTGTACAACCTTGTACACACATGTACAACCTTGTACACAATTGTACAACCTTGTACAACCTTGTACACACTTGTACAACCTTGTACACACTTGTACAACCTTGTACACACTTGTACAACCTTGTACACACTTGTACACCTTTGTACACACTTGTACAACCTTGTACACACTTGTACAACCTTGTACACACTTGTACAACCTTGTACACACTTTTTCAACCTTGTACACACTTATACAACCTTGTACACACTTGTACAACCTTGTACACACTTGTACAACCTTGTACACACTTGTACAACCTTGTACACACTTGTACAACCTTGTAAACACTTGTACAACCTTGTACAAACCTGTACACCCTTGTACACACTTGTACAAGCTTGTACACACTTATACAACCTTGTACACACTTGTACAACCTTGTACAAACTTGTACAACCTTGTACACACTTGTACAACCTTGTACACACTTGTACACCCTTGTACAAACTTGTGCACCCTTGTACACTTTTGTACACCCTTGTATACATTTGTACAACCTTGTACAAACTTGTACACAATTGTACAAACTTTTACACACTTGTACAAACATGTACACCATTGTACACACTTGTACAACCTTGTAAACACTTGTACAACCTTGTACACACATGTACAACCTTGTACACAATTGTACAACCTTGTACAACCTTGTACACACTTGTACAACCTTGTACACACTTGTACAACCTTGTACACACTTGTACAACCTTGTACACACTTGTACACCTTTGTACACACTTGTACAACCTTGTACACACTTGTACAACCTTGTACACACTTGTACAACCTTGTACACACTTTTTCAACCTTGTACACACTTATACAACCTTGTACACACTTGTACAACCTTGTACACACTTGTACAACCTTGTACACACTTGTACAACCTTGTACACACTTGTACAACCTTGTACACACTTGTACAACCTTGTACACACTTGTACAACCTTGTACACACTTGTACAACCTTGTAAAAAATTTGTAAAACCTTGTACACACTTGTACACCCTTGTACACACTTGTACAAGCTTGTACACACTTGTACAACCTTGTACACACTTGTTCACCCTTGTACACACTTGTACAACCTTTTACAAACTTGTACACACTTGTACAAAATTGTACATTCTTGTACATACTTGTACATCCTTGTACACATTTGTACAACCTTGTACAAACCTGTACACCCTTGTACACACTTGTACAAGCTTGTACACACTTGTACACCCTTGTACAAACTTGTGCACCCTTGTACACTTTTGTACACCCTTGTACACAATTGTACAACCTTGTACAAACTTAAACACACTTGTACAAACATGTACACACTTGAACAACCATGTACACACTTGTACAACCTTGTACACACTTGTACAAGCTTGTACACACTTGTACAAACTTGTACACACTTGTACAACCTTGTACACACTTGTACAACCTTGTACTCAATTGTAAAACCTTGTACACACTTGTACAACCTTGTACACACTTGTACAACCTTGTACACACTTGTACAACCTTGTACACACTTGTACACCTTTGTACACACTTGTACAACCTTGTACACACTTGTACAACCTTGTACACACTTGTACAACCTTGTACACACTTGTACAACCTTGTACACACTTTTTCAACCTTGTACACACTTATACAACCTTGTACACACTTGTACAACCTTGTACACACTTGTACAACCTTGTACACACTTGTACAACCTTGTACACACTTGTACAACCTTGTACACACTTGTACAACCTTGTACACACTTGTACAACCTTGTACACACTTGTACAAACTTGTACACACTTGTACAACCTTGTACACACTTGTACAACCTTGTACACACTTGTACAACCTTGTACACACTTGTACAACCTTGTACACACTTGTACAACCTTGTACACAATTGTAAAACATTGTACACACTTGTACAACCTTGTACAAACTTGTACACACTTGTACAAACTTTTACATCCTTGTACACATTTGTACACCCTTGTACACACTTGTACAACCTTGTACAAACCTGTAAACCCTTGTACACACTTGTACAAGCTTGTACACGATTGTACAAGCTTGTACACGATTGTACACCCTTGTACACACTTGTGCACCCTTGTACACACTTGTACAACCTTGTACACACTTGTACAACCTTGTACACACTTGTACAACCTTGTACACACTTGTACAACCTTGTACACACTTGTACAACCTTGTACACACTTGTACAACCTTGTACACACTTGTACAACCTTGTACACACTTGTACAACCTTGTACACACTTGTACAACCTTGTACACACTTGTACAACCTTGTACACACTTGTACAACCTTGTACACACTTGTACAAGCTTGTACACACTTGTACACCCTTGTACAAACTTGTGCACCCTTGTTTACTTTTGTACACCCTTGTATACATTTGTACAACCTTGTACAAACTTGTACACAATTGTACAAACTTGTACACACTTGTACAAACTTGTACACACTTGTACAACCTTGTACACACTTGTACAACCTTGTACACAATTGTACACCTTTGTACACACTTGTACAACCTTGTACACACTTGTACAACCTTGTACACACTTGTACAACCTTGTACACACTTTTTCAACCTTGTACACACTTATACAACCTTGTACACACTTGTACAACCTTGTACACACTTGTACAACCTTGTACACACTTGTACAACCTTGTACACACTTGTACAACCTTGTACACACTTGTACAACCTTGTAAAAACTTGTACAACCTTGTACACACTTGTACACCCTTGTACACACTTGTACAAGCTTGTACACACTTGTACACCCTTGTACACACTTGTACACCCTTGTACACACTTGTACAAGCTTGTACACACTTGTACAACCTTGTACAAACTTGTACACCCTTGTACACACTTGTACAACCTTTTACAAACTTGTACACACTTGTACAAAATTGTACATTCTTGTACATACTTGTACATCCTTGTACACACTTGTACAACCTTGTACAAACCTGTACACCCTTGTACACACTTGTACAAGCTTGTACACACTTGTGCACCCTTGTACACACTTGTACACCCTTGTACACACTTGTACAACCTTTTACAAACTTGTACACACTTGTACAAACTTGTACATTCTTGTACATACTTGTACACCCTTGTAAACACTTGTACAACCTTGTACAAACCTGTACACCCTTGTACACACTTGTACAAGCTTGTACACACTTATACAACCTTGTACACACTTGTACAACCTTGTACACACTTGTACAACCTTGTACACACTTGTACAACCTTGTACACACTTGTACACCCTTGTACAAACTTGTGCACCCTTGTACACTTTTGTACACCCTTGTATACATTTGTACAACCTTGTACAAACTTGTACACAATTGTACAAACTTGTACACACTTGTACAAACTTGTACACCCTTGTACACACTTGTACAACCTTGTAAACACTTGTACAACCTTGTACACACATGTACAACCTTGTACACAATTGTACAACCTTGTACAACCTTGTACACACTTGTACAACCTTGTACACACTTGTACAACCTTGTACACACTTGTACAACCTTGTACACACTTGTACACCTTTGTACACACTTGTACAACCTTGTACACACTTGTACAACCTTGTACACACTTGTACAACCTTGTACACACTTTTTCAACCTTGTACACACTTATACAACCTTGTACACACTTGTACAACCTTGTACACACTTGTACAACCTTGTACACACTTGTACAACCTTGTACACACTTGTACAACCTTGTAAACACTTGTACAACCTTGTACAAACCTGTACACCCTTGTACACACTTGTACAAGCTTGTACACACTTATACAACCTTGTACACACTTGTACAACCTTGTACAAACTTGTACAACCTTGTACACACTTGTACAACCTTGTACACACTTGTACACCCTTGTACAAACTTGTGCACCCTTGTACACTTTTGTACACCCTTGTATACATTTGTACAACCTTGTACAAACTTGTACACAATTGTACAAACTTTTACACACTTGTACAAACATGTACACCATTGTACACACTTGTACAACCTTGTAAACACTTGTACAACCTTGTACACACATGTACAACCTTGTACACAATTGTACAACCTTGTACAACCTTGTACACACTTGTACAACCTTGTACACACTTGTACAACCTTGTACACACTTGTACAACCTTGTACACACTTGTACACCTTTGTACACACTTGTACAACCTTGTACACACTTGTACAACCTTGTACACACTTGTACAACCTTGTACACACTTTTTCAACCTTGTACACACTTATACAACCTTGTACACACTTGTACAACCTTGTACACACTTGTACAACCTTGTACACACTTGTACAACCTTGTACACACTTGTACAACCTTGTACACACTTGTACAACCTTGTACACACTTGTACAACCTTGTAAAAAATTTGTAAAACCTTGTACACACTTGTACACCCTTGTACACACTTGTACAAGCTTGTACACACTTGTACACCCTTGTACACACTTGTACAACCTTGTACACACTTGTACAGCCTTGTAAAAACTTGTACAACCTTGTACACACTTGTACACCCTTGTACACACTTGTACAAGCTTGTACACACTTGTACACCCTTGTACACACTTGTACACCCTTGTACACACTTGTACAAGCTTGTACACACTTGTACAACCTTGTACAAACTTGTACACCCTTGTACACACTTGTACAACCTTTTACAAACTTGTACACACTTGTACAAAATTGTACATTCTTGTACATACTTGTACATCCTTGTACACACTTGTACAACCTTGTACAAACCTGTACACCCTTGTACACACTTGTACAAGCTTGTACACACTTGTGCACCCTTGTACACACTTGTACACCCTTGTACACACTTGTACAACCTTTTACAAACTTGTACACACTTGTACAAACTTGTACATTCTTGTACATACTTGTACACCCTTGTAAACACTTGTACAACCTTGTACAAACCTGTACACCCTTGTACACACTTGTACAAGCTTGTACACACTTATACAACCTTGTACACACTTGTACAACCTTGTACACACTTGTACAACCTTGTACACACTTGTACAACCTTGTACACACTTGTACACCCTTGTACAAACTTGTGCACCCTTGTACACTTTTGTACACCCTTGTATACATTTGTACAACCTTGTACAAACTTGTACACAATTGTACAAACTTGTACACACTTGTACAAACTTGTACACCCTTGTACACACTTGTACAACCTTGTAAACACTTGTACAACCTTGTACACACATGTACAACCTTGTACACAATTGTACAACCTTGTACAACCTTGTACACACTTGTACAACCTTGTACACACTTGTACAACCTTGTACACACTTGTACAACCTTGTACACACTTGTACACCTTTGTACACACTTGTACAACCTTGTACACACTTGTACAACCTTGTACACACTTGTACAACCTTGTACACACTTTTTCAACCTTGTACACACTTATACAACCTTGTACACACTTGTACAACCTTGTACACACTTGTACAACCTTGTACACACTTGTACAACCTTGTACACACTTGTACAACCTTGTAAACACTTGTACAACCTTGTACAAACCTGTACACCCTTGTACACACTTGTACAAGCTTGTACACACTTATACAACCTTGTACACACTTGTACAACCTTGTACAAACTTGTACAACCTTGTACACACTTGTACAACCTTGTACACACTTGTACACCCTTGTACAAACTTGTGCACCCTTGTACACTTTTGTACACCCTTGTATACATTTGTACAACCTTGTACAAACTTGTACACAATTGTACAAACTTTTACACACTTGTACAAACATGTACACCATTGTACACACTTGTACAACCTTGTAAACACTTGTACAACCTTGTACACACATGTACAACCTTGTACACAATTGTACAACCTTGTACAACCTTGTACACACTTGTACAACCTTGTACACACTTGTACAACCTTGTACACACTTGTACAACCTTGTACACACTTGTACACCTTTGTACACACTTGTACAACCTTGTACACACTTGTACAACCTTGTACACACTTGTACAACCTTGTACACACTTTTTCAACCTTGTACACACTTATACAACCTTGTACACACTTGTACAACCTTGTACACACTTGTACAACCTTGTACACACTTGTACAACCTTGTACACACTTGTACAACCTTGTACACACTTGTACAACCTTGTACACACTTGTACAACCTTGTACACACTTGTACAACCTTGTAAAAAATTTGTAAAACCTTGTACACACTTGTACACCCTTGTACACACTTGTACAAGCTTGTACACACTTGTACAACCTTGTACACACTTGTTCACCCTTGTACACACTTGTACAACCTTTTACAAACTTGTACACACTTGTACAAAATTGTACATTCTTGTACATACTTGTACATCCTTGTACACATTTGTACAACCTTGTACAAACCTGTACACCCTTGTACACACTTGTACAAGCTTGTACACACTTGTACACCCTTGTACAAACTTGTGCACCCTTGTACACTTTTGTACACCCTTGTACACAATTGTACAACCTTGTACAAACTTAAACACACTTGTACAAACATGTACACACTTGAACAACCATGTACACACTTGTACAACCTTGTACACACTTGTACAAGCTTGTACACACTTGTACAAACTTGTACACACTTGTACAACCTTGTACACACTTGTACAACCTTGTACTCAATTGTAAAACCTTGTACACACTTGTACAACCTTGTACACACTTGTACAACCTTGTACACACTTGTACAACCTTGTACACACTTGTACACCTTTGTACACACTTGTACAACCTTGTACACACTTGTACAACCTTGTACACACTTGTACAACCTTGTACACACTTGTACAACCTTGTACACACTTTTTCAACCTTGTACACACTTATACAACCTTGTACACACTTGTACAACCTTGTACACACTTGTACAACCTTTTACAAACTTGTACACACTTGTACAAACTTGTACATTCTTGTACATACTTGTACACCCTTGTAAACACTTGTACAACCTTGTACAAACCTGTACACCCTTGTACACACTTGTACAAGCTTGTACACACTTATACAACCTTGTACACACTTGTACAACCTTGTACACACTTGTACAACCTTGTACACACTTGTACAACCTTGTACACACTTGTACACCCTTGTACAAACTTGTGCACCCTTGTACACTTTTGTACACCCTTGTATACATTTGTACAACCTTGTACAAACTTGTACACAATTGTACAAACTTGTACACACTTGTACAAACTTGTACACCCTTGTACACACTTGTACAACCTTGTAAACACTTGTACAACCTTGTACACACATGTACAACCTTGTACACAATTGTACAACCTTGTACAACCTTGTACACACTTGTACAACCTTGTACACACTTGTACAACCTTGTACACACTTGTACAACCTTGTACACACTTGTACACCTTTGTACACACTTGTACAACCTTGTACACACTTGTACAACCTTGTACACACTTGTACAACCTTGTACACACTTTTTCAACCTTGTACACACTTATACAACCTTGTACACACTTGTACAACCTTGTACACACTTGTACAACCTTGTACACACTTGTACAACCTTGTACACACTTGTACAACCTTGTAAACACTTGTACAACCTTGTACAAACCTGTACACCCTTGTACACACTTGTACAAGCTTGTACACACTTATACAACCTTGTACACACTTGTACAACCTTGTACACACTTGTACAACCTTGTACACACTTGTACAACCTTGTAAAAAATTTGTAAAACCTTGTACACACTTGTACACCCTTGTACACACTTGTACAAGCTTGTACACACTTGTACAACCTTGTACACACTTGTTCACCCTTGTACACACTTGTACAACCTTTTACAAACTTGTACACACTTGTACAAAATTGTACATTCTTGTACATACTTGTACATCCTTGTACACATTTGTACAACCTTGTACAAACCTGTACACCCTTGTACACACTTGTACAAGCTTGTACACACTTGTACACCCTTGTACAAACTTGTGCACCCTTGTACACTTTTGTACACCCTTGTACACAATTGTACAACCTTGTACAAACTTAAACACACTTGTACAAACATGTACACACTTGAACAACCATGTACACACTTGTACAACCTTGTACACACTTGTACAAGCTTGTACACACTTGTACAAAATTGTACACACTTGTACAACCTTGTACACACTTGTACAACCTTGTACTCAATTGTAAAACCTTGTACACACTTGTACAACCTTGTACAAACCTGTACACCCTTGTACACACTTGTACAAGCTTGTACACGATTGTACACTCTTGTACACACTTGTGCAACCTTGTACACACTTGTACAACCTTGTAAACACTTGTACAACCTTGTACAAACCTGTACACCCTTGTACACACTTGTACACCCTTGTACAAACTTGTGCACCCTTGTACACTTTTGTACACCCTTGTACACATTTGTACAACCTTGTACAAACTTGTACACACTTGTACAAACTTGTACACACTTGTACAACCTTGTACACACTTGTACAACCTTGTACACACTTGTACAACCTTGTACACACTTGTACAACCTTGTACACAATTGTAAAACATTGTACACACTTGTACAACCTTGTACAAACTTGTACACACTTGTATAAACTTTTACATCCTTGTACACATTTGTACACCCTTGTACACACTTGTACAACCTTGTACAAACCTGTAAACCCTTGTACAAACTTGTACACACTTGTACAAGCTTGTACACACTTGTACACCCTTGTACAAACTTGTGCACCCTTGTACACTTTTGTACACCCTTGTACACATTTGTACAACCTTGTACAAACTTGTACACACTTGAACAAACTTGTACACACTTGTACAACCTTGTACACACTTGTACAACCTTGTACACACTTGTACAACCTTGTACACGCTTGTACAACCTTGTACACACTTGTACAACCTTTTACACAATTGTAAAACCTTGCACACACTTGTACATTCTTGTACAAACTTGTACTTACTTGTACAACCTTGTACAAACTTGTACACACTTGTACAAACTTTTACATCCTTGTACACATTTGTACACCCTTGTACACACTTGTACAACCTTGTACATACCTGTACACCCTTGTACACACTTGTACAAGCTTGTACACGATTGTACACCCTTGTACACACTTGTGCACCCTTGTATACATTTGTACAACCTTGTACAAACTTGTACACAATTGTACAAACTTGTACACACTTGTACAAACTTGTACACCCTTGTACACACTTGTACAACCTTGTACACACTTGTACAAACTTGTACACCCTTGTACACACTTGTACAACCTTGTACACACTTGTACAACCTTGTACACACTTGTACAACCTTGTACACACTTGTACAACATTGTACACAATTGTACAACCTTGTACAACCTTGTACACACTTGTACAACCTTGTACACACTTGTACAACCTTGTACACACTTGTACAACCTTGTAAAAACTTGTACAACCTTGTACACACTTGTACACCCTTGTACACACTTGTACAAGCTTGTACACACTTGTACAACCTTGTACACACTTGTTCACCCTTGTACACACTTGTACAACCTTTTACAAACTTGTACACACTTGTACAAAATTGTACATTCTTGTACATACTTGTACATCCTTGTACACATTTGTACAACCTAGTACAAACCTGTACACCATTGTACACACTTGTACAAGCTTGTACACACTTGTACACCCTTGTACAAACTTGTGCACCCTTGTACACTTTTGTACACCCTTGTACACATTTGTACAACCTTGTACAAACTTAAACACACTTTTACAAACATGTACACACTTGAACAACCATGTACACACTTGTACAACCTTGTACACACTTGTACAACCTTGTACACACTTGTACACCTTTGTACACACTTGTTCAACCTTGTACACACTTGTACAACCTTGTACACACTTGTACAACCTTGTACACACTTGTACAACCTTGTACAAACTTGTACACACTTGTACAAACTTGTACATTCTTGTACATACTTGTACTCCCTTGTAAACACTTGTACAACCTTGTACAAACCTGTACACCCTTGTACACACTTGTACAAGCTTGTACACACTTCTACAAGCTTGTACACACTTGTACACCCTTGTACAAACTTGTGCACCCTTGTACACTTTTGTACACCCTTGTATACATTTGTACAACCTTGTACAAACTTGTACACACTTGTACAAACTTGTACACACTTGTACAAACTTGTACACCCTTGTACACACTTGTACAACCTTGTACACACTTGTACAACCTTGTACACACTTGTACAACCTTGTACACAATTGTACAACCTTGTACAACCTTGTACACACTTGTACAACCTTGTACACACTTGTACAACCTTGTACACACTTGTACAACCTTGTACACACTTGTACACCTTTGTACACACTTGTACAACCTTGTACACACTTGTACAAACTTGTACACACTTGTACAACCTTGTACACACTTGTACAACCTTGTACACACTTGTACAACCTTGTACACACTTGTACAACCTTGTACACACTTGTACAACCTTGTACACAATTGTAAAACATTGTACACACTTGTACAACCTTGTACAAACTTGTACACACTTGTACAAACTTTTACATCCTTGTACACATTTGTACACCCTTGTACACACTTGTACAACCTTGTACAAACCTGTAAACCCTTGTACACACTTGTAAAAGCTTGTACACGATTGTACAAGCTTGTACACGATTGTACACCCTTGTACACACTTGTGCACCCTTGTACACACTTGTAAAACCTTGTACACACTTGTACAACCTTGTACACACTTGTACACCCTTGTACAAACTTGTGCACCCTTGTACACTTTTGTACACCCTTGTATACATTTGTACAACCTTGTACAAACTTGTACACAATTGTACAAACTTGTACACACTTGTACAAACTTGTACACCCTTGTACACACTTGTACAACCTTGTAAACACTTGTACAACCTTGTACACACATGTACAACCTTGTACACAATTGTACAACCTTGTACAACCTTGTACACACTTGTACAACCTTGTACACACTTGTACAACCTTGTACACACTTGTACAACCTTGTACACACTTGTACACCTTTGTACACACTTGTACAACCTTGTACACACTTGTACAACCTTGTACACACTTGTACAACCTTGTACACACTTTTTCAACCTTGTACACACTTATACAACCTTGTACACACTTGTACAACCTTGTACACACTTGTACAACCTTGTACACACTTGTACAACCTTGTACACACTTGTACAACCTTGTAAACACTTGTACAACCTTGTACAAACCTGTACACCCTTGTACACACTTGTACAAGCTTGTACACACTTATACAACCTTGTACACACTTGTACAACCTTGTACACACTTGTACAATCTTGTACACACTTGTACAACCTTGTACACACTTGTACACCCTTGTACAAACTTGTGCACCCTTGTACACTTTTGTACACCCTTGTATACATTTGTACAACCTTGTACAAACTTGTACACAATTGTACAAACCTTTACACACTTGTACAAACATGTACACCATTGTACACACTTGTACAACCTTGTAAACACTTGTACAACCTTGTACACACATGTACAACCTTGTACACAATTGTACAACCTTGTACAACCTTGTACACACTTGTACAACCTTGTACACACTTGTACAACCTTGTACACACTTGTACAACCTTGTACACACTTGTACACCTTTGTACACACTTGTACAACCTTGTACACACTTGTACAACCTTGTACACACTTGTACAACCTTGTACACACTTGTACAACCTTGTACACACTTTTTCAACCTTGTACACACTTATACAACCTTGTACACACTTGTACAACCTTGTACACACTTGTACAACCTTGTACACACTTGTACAACCTTGTACACACTTGTACAACCTTGTACACACTTGTACAACCTTGTACACACTTGTACAACCTTGTACACACTTGTACAAACTTGTACACACTTGTACAACCTTGTACACACTTGTACAAGCTTGTACACACTTGTACACCCTTGTACAAACTTGTGCACCCTTGTTTACTTTTGTACACCCTTGTATACATTTGTACAACCTTGTACAAACTTGTACACAATTGTACAAACTTGTACACACTTGTACAAACTTGTACACACTTGTACAACCTTGTACACACTTGTACAACCTTGTACACAATTGTACACCTTTGTACACACTTGTACAACCTTGTACACACTTGTACAACCTTGTACACACTTGTACAACCTTGTACACACTTTTTCAACCTTGTACACACTTATACAACCTTGTACACACTTGTACAACCTTGTACACACTTGTACAACCTTGTACACACTTGTACAACCTTGTACACACTTGTACAACCTTGTAAAAACTTGTACAACCTTGTACACACTTGTACACCCTTGTACACACTTGTACAAGCTTGTACACACTTGTACACCCTTGTACACACTTGTACACCCTTGTACACACTTGTACAAGCTTGTACACACTTGTACAACCTTGTACAAACTTGTACACCCTTGTACACACTTGTACAACCTTTTACAAACTTGTACACACTTGTACAAAATTGTACATTCTTGTACATACTTGTACATCCTTGTACACACTTGTACAACCTTGTACAAACCTGTACACCCTTGTACACACTTGTACAAGCTTGTACACACTTGTGCACCCTTGTACACACTTGTACACCCTTGTACACACTTGTACAACCTTTTACAAACTTGTACACACTTGTACAAACTTGTACATTCTTGTACATACTTGTACACCCTTGTAAACACTTGTACAACCTTGTACAAACCTGTACACCCTTGTACACACTTGTACAAGCTTGTACACACTTATACAACCTTGTACACACTTGTACAACCTTGTACACACTTGTACAACCTTGTACACACTTGTACAACCTTGTACACACTTGTACACCCTTGTACAAACTAGTGCACCCTTGTACACTTTTGTACACCCTTGTATACATTTGTACAACCTTGTACAAACTTGTACACAATTGTACAAACTTGTACACACTTGTACAAACTTGTACACCCTTGTACACACTTGTACAACCTTGTAAACACTTGTACAACCTTGTACACACATGTACAACCTTGTACACAATTGTACAACCTTGTACACAATTGTACAACCTTGTACAACCTTGTACACACTTGTACAACCTTGTACACACTTGTACAACCTTGTACACACTTGTACAACCTTGTACACACTTGTACACCTTTGTACACACTTGTACAACCTTGAACACACTTGTACAACCTTGTACACACTTGTACAACCTTGTACACACTTTTTCAACCTTGTACACACTTATACAACCTTGTACACACTTGTACAACCTTGTACACACTTGTACAACCTTGTACACACTTGTACAACCTTGTACACACTTGTACAACCTTGTAAACACTTGTACAACCTTGTACAAACCTGTACACCCTTGTACACACTTGTACAAGCTTGTACACACTTATACAACCTTGTACACACTTGTACAACCTTGTACAAACTTGTACAACCTTGTACACACTTGTACAACCTTGTACACACTTGTACACCCTTGTACAAACTTGTGCACCCTTGTACACTTTTGTACACCCTTGTATACATTTGTACAACCTTGTACAAACTTGTACACAATTGTACAAACTTTTACACACTTGTACAAACATGTACACCATTGTACACACTTGTACAACCTTGTAAACACTTGTACAACCTTGTACACACATGTACAACCTTGTACACAATTGTACAACCTTGTACAACCTTGTACACACTTGTACAACCTTGTACACACTTGTACAACCTTGTACACACTTGTACAACCTTGTACACACTTGTACACCTTTGTACACACTTGTACAACCTTGTACACACTTGTACAACCTTGTACACACTTGTACAACCTTGTACACACTTTTTCAACCTTGTACACACTTATACAACCTTGTACACACTTGTACAACCTTGTACACACTTGTACAACCTTGTACACACTTGTACAACCTTGTACACACTTGTACAACCTTGTACACACTTGTACAACCTTGTACACACTTGTACAACCTTGTAAAAAATTTGTAAAACCTTGTACACACTTGTACACCCTTGTACACACTTGTACAAGCTTGTACACACTTGTACAACCTTGTACACACTTGTTCACCCTTGTACACACTTGTACAACCTTTTACAAACTTGTACACACTTGTACAAAATTGTACATTCTTGTACATACTTGTACATCCTTGTACACATTTGTACAACCTTGTACAAACCTGTACACCCTTGTACACACTTGTACAAGCTTGTACACACTTGTACACCCTTGTACAAACTTGTGAACCCTTGTACACTTTTGTACACCCTTGTACACAATTGTACAACCTTGTACAAACTTAAACACACTTGTACAAACATGTACACACTTGAACAACCATGTACACACTTGTACAACCTTGTACACACTTGTACAAGCTTGTACACACTTGTACAAACTTGTACACACTTGTACAACCTTGTACACACTTGTACAACCTTGTACTCAATTGTAAAACCTTGTACACACTTGTACAACCTTGTACAAACCTGTACACCCTTGTACACACTTGTACAAGCTTGTACACGATTGTACACTCTTGTACACACTTGTGCAACCTTGTACACACTTGTACAACCTTGTAAACACTTGTACAACCTTGTACAAACCTGTACACCCTTGTACACACTTGTACACCCTTGTACAAACTTGTGCACCCTTGTACACTTTTGTACACCCTTGTACACATTTGTACAACCTTGTACAAACTTGTACACACTTGTACAAACTTGTACACACTTGTACAACCTTGTACACACTTGTACAACCTTGTACACACTTGTACAACCTTGTACACACTTGTACAACCTTGTACACAATTGTAAAACATTGTACACACTTGTACAACCTTGTACAAACTTGTACACACTTGTATAAACTTTTACATCCTTGTACACATTTGTACACCCTTGTACACACTTGTACAACCTTGTACAAACCTGTAAACCCTTGTACAAACTTGTACACACTTGTACAAGCTTGTACACACTTGTACACCCTTGTACAAACTTGTGCACCCTTGTACACTTTTGTACACCCTTGTACACATTTGTACAACCTTGTACAAACTTGTACACACTTGAACAAACTTGTACACACTTGTACAACCTTGTACACACTTGTACAACCTTGTACACACTTGTACAACCTTGTACACGCTTGTACAACCTTGTACACACTTGTACAACCTTTTACACAATTGTAAAACCTTGCACACACTTGTACATTATTGTACAAACTTGTACTTACTTGTACAACCTTGTACAAACTTGTACACACTTGTACAAACTTTTACATCCTTGTACACATTTGTACACCCTTGTACACACTTGTACAACCTTGTACATACCTGTACACCCTTGTACACACTTGTACAAGCTTGTACACGATTGTACACCCTTGTACACACTTGTGCACCCTTGTATACATTTGTACAACCTTGTACAAACTTGTACACAATTGTACAAACTTGTACACACTTGTACAAACTTGTACACCCTTGTACACACTTGTACAACCTTGTACACACTTGTACAAACTTGTACACCCTTGTACACACTTGTACAACCTTGTACACACTTGTACAACCTTGTACACACTTGTACAACCTTGTACACACTTGTACAACATTGTACACAATTGTACAACCTTGTACAACCTTGTACACACTTGTACAACCTTGTACACACTTGTACAACCTTGTAAACACTTGTACAACCTTGTAAAAACTTGTACAACCTTGTACACACTTGTACACCCTTGTACACACTTGTACACACTTGTACAACCTTGTACACACTTGTTCACCCTTGTACACACTTGTACAACCTTTTACAAACTTGTACACACTTGTACAAAATTGTACATTCTTGTACATACTTGTACATCCTTGTACACATTTGTACAACCTAGTACAAACCTGTACACCATTGTACACACTTGCACAAGCTTGTACACACTTGTACACCCTTGTACAAACTTGTGCACCCTTGTACACTTTTGTACACCCTTGTACACATTTGTACAACCTTGTACAAACTTAAACACACTTTTACAAACATGTACACACTTGAACAACCATGTACACACTTGTACAACCTTGTACACACTTGTACAACCTTGTACACACTTGTACACCTTTGTACACACTTGTTCAACCTTGTACACACTTGTACAACCTTGTACACACTTTTACAACCTTGTACACACTTGTACAACCTTGTACACACTTGTACAACCTTGTACACACTTGTACACACTTGTACAAACTTGTACATTCTTGTACATACTTGTACACCCTTGTACACACTTGTGCACCCTTGTACACACTTGTAAAACCTTGTACACACTTGTACAACCTTGTACACACTTGTACAACCTTGTACACACTTGTACAATCATGTACACACTTGTACAACCTTGTACACACTTGTACAAGCTTGTACACACTTATACAACCTTGTACACACTTGTACAACCTTGTACACACTTGTACAACCTTGTACACAATTGTACAACCTTGTACACACTTGTACACCCTTGTACAAACTTGTGCACCCTTGTACACTTTTGTAAACCCTTGTATACATTTGTACAACCTTGTACAAACTTGTACACAATTGTACAAACTTGTACACACTTGTACAAACTTGTACACCCTTGTACACACTTGTACAACCTTGTAAACACTTGTACAACCTTGTACACACATGTACAACCTTGTACACAATTGTACAACCTTGTACAACCTTGTACACACTTGTACAACCTTGTACACACTTGTACAACCTTGTACACACTTGTACAACCTTGTACACACTTGTACACCTTTGTACACACTTGTACAACCTTGTACACACTTGTACAACCTTGTACACACTTGTACAACCTTGTACACACTTTTTCAACCTTGTACACACTTATACAACCTTGTACACACTTGTACAACCTTGTACACACTTGTACAACCTTGTACACACTTGTACAACCTTGTACACACTTGTACAACCTTGTAAACACTTGTACAACCTTGTACAAACCTGTACACCCTTGTACACACTTGTACAAGCTTGTACACACTTATACAACCTTGTACACACTTGTACAACCTTGTACAAACTTGTACAACCTTGTACACACTTGTACAACCTTGTACACACTTGTACACCCTTGTACAAACTTGTGCACCCTTGTACACTTTTGTACACCCTTGTATACATTTGTACAACCTTGTACAAACTTGTACACAATTGTACAAACTTTTACACACTTGTACAAACATGTACACCATTGTACACACTTGTACAACCTTGTAAACACTTGTACAACCTTGTACACACATGTACAACCTTGTACACAATTGTACAACCTTGTACAACATTGTACACACTTGTACAACCTTGTACACACTTGTACAACCTTGTACACACTTGTACAACCTTGTACACACTTGTACACCTTTGTACACACTTGTACAACCTTGTACACACTTGTACAACCTTGTACACACTTGTACAACCTTGTACACACTTGTACAACCTTGTACACACTTTTTCAACCTTGTACACACTTATACAACCTTGTACACACTTGTACAACCTTGTACACACTTGTACAACCTTGTACACACTTGTACAACCTTGTACACACTTGTACAACCTTGTACACACTTGTACAACCTTGTACACACTTGTACAACCTTGTAAAAATTTGTAAAACCTTGTACACACTTGTACACCCTTGTACACACTTGTACAAGCTTGTACACACTTGTACAACCTTGTACACACTTGTTCACCCTTGTACACACTTGTACAACCTTTTACAAACTTGTACACACTTGTACAAAATTGTACATTCTTGTACATACTTGTACATCCTTGTACACATTTGTACAACCTTGTACAAACCTGTACACCCTTGTACACACTTGTACAAGCTTGTACACACTTGTACACCCTTGTACAAACTTGTGAACCCTTGTACACTTTTGTACACCCTTGTACACAATTGTACAACCTTGTACAAACTTAAACACACTTGTACAAACATGTACACACTTGAACAACCATGTACACACTTGTACAACCTTGTACACACTTGTACAAGCTTGTACACACTTGTACAAACTTGTACACACTTGTACAACCTTGTACACACTTGTACAACCTTGTACTCAATTGTAAAACCTTGTACACACTTGTACAACCTTGTACAAACCTGTACACCCTTGTACACACTTGTACAAGCTTGTACACGATTGTACACTCTTGTACACACTTGTGCAACCTTGTACACACTTGTACAACCTTGTAAACACTTGTACAACCTTGTACAAACCTGTACACCCTTGTACACACTTGTACACCCTTGTACAAACTTGTGCACCCTTGTACACTTTTGTACACCCTTGTACACATTTGTACAACCTTGTACAAACTTGTACACACTTGTACAAACTTGTACACACTTGTACAACCTTGTACACACTTGTACAACCTTGTACACACTTGTACAACCTTGTACACACTTGTACAACCTTGTACACAATTGTAAAACATTGTACACACTTGTACAACCTTGTACAAACTTGTACACACTTGTATAAACTTTTACATCCTTGTACACATTTGTACACCCTTGTACACACTTGTACAACCTTGTACAAACCTGTAAACCCTTGTACAAACTTGTACACACTTGTACAAGCTTGTACACACTTGTACACCCTTGTACAAACTTGTGCACCCTTGTACACTTTTGTACACCCTTGTACACATTTGTACAACCTTGTACAAACTTGTACACACTTGAACAAACTTGTACACACTTGTACAACCTTGTACACACTTGTACAACCTTGTACACACTTGTACAACCTTGCACACACTTGTACATTCTTGTACAAACTTGTACTTACTTGTACAACCTTGTACAAACTTGTACACACTTGTACAAACTTTTACATCCTTGTACACATTTGTACACCCTTGTACACACTTGTACAACCTTGTACATACCTGTACACCCTTGTACACACTTGTACAAGCTTGTACACGATTGTACACCCTTGTACACACTTGTGCACCCTTGTATACATTTGTACAACCTTGTACAAACTTGTACACAATTGTACAAACTTGTACACACTTGTACAAACTTGTACACCCTTGTACACACTTGTACAACCTTGTACACACTTGTACAAACTTGTACACCCTTGTACACACTTGTACAACCTTGTACACACTTGTACAACCTTGTACACACTTGTACAACCTTGTACACACTTGTACAACATTGTACACAATTGTACAACCTTGTACAACCTTGTACACACTTGTACAACCTTGTACACACTTGTACAACCTTGTAAACACTTGTACAACCTTGTAAAAACTTGTACAACCTTGTACACACTTGTACACCCTTGTACACACTTGTACACACTTGTACAACCTTGTACACACTTGTTCACCCTTGTACACACTTGTACAACCTTTTACAAACTTGTACACACTTGTACAAAATTGTACATTCTTGTACATACTTGTACATCCTTGTACACATTTGTACAACCTAGTACAAACCTGTACACCATTGTACACACTTGTACAAGCTTGTACACACTTGTACACCCTTGTACAAACTTGTGCACCCTTGTACACTTTTGTACACCCTTGTACACATTTGTACAACCTTGTACAAACTTAAACACACTTTTACAAACATGTACACACTTGAACAACCATGTACACACTTGTACAACCTTGTACACACTTGTACAACCTTGTACACACTTGTACACCTTTGTACACACTTGTTCAACCTTGTACACACTTGTACAACCTTGTACACACTTTTACAACCTTGTACACACTTGTACAACCTTGTACACACTTGTACAACCTTGTACACACTTGTACACACTTGTACAAACTTGTACATTCTTGTACACACTTGTAAAACCTTGTACACACTTGTACAACCTTGTACACACTTGTACAACCTTGTACACACTTGTACAATCATGTACACACTTGTACAACCTTGTACACACTTGTACAAGCTTGTACACACTTATACAACCTTGTACACACTTGTACAACCTTGTACACACTTGTACAACCTTGTACACAATTGTACAACCTTGTACACACTTGTACACCCTTGTACAAACTTGTGCACCCTTGTACACTTTTGTACACCCTTGTATACATTTGTACAACCTTGTACAAACTTGTACACAATTGTACAAACTTGTACACACTTGTACAAACTTGTACACCCTTGTACACACTTGTACAACCTTGTAAACACTTGTACAACCTTGTACACACATGTACAACCTTGTACACAATTGTACAACCTTGTACAACCTTGTACACACTTGTACAACCTTGTACACACTTGTACAACCTTGTACACACTTGTACAACCTTGTACACACTTGTACAACCTTGTACACACTTTTTCAACCTTGTACACACTTATACAACCTTGTACACACTTGTACAACCTTGTACACACTTGTACAACCTTGTACACACTTGTACAACCTTGTACACACTTGTACAACCTTGTAAACACTTGTACAACCTTGTACAAACCTGTACACCCTTGTACACACTTGTACAAGCTTGTACACACTTATACAACCTTGTACACACTTGTACAACCTTGTACAAACTTGTACAACCTTGTACACACTTGTACAACCTTGTACACACTTGTACACCCTTGTACAAACTTGTGCACCCTTGTACACTTTTGTACACCCTTGTATACATTTGTACAACCTTGTACAAACTTGTACACAATTGTACAAACTTTTACACACTTGTACAAACATGTACACCATTGTACACACTTGTACAACCTTGTAAACACTTGTACAACCTTGTACACACATGTACAACCTTGTACACAATTGTACAACCTTGTACAACCTTGTACACACTTGTACAACCTTGTACACACTTGTACAACCTTGTACACACTTGTACAACCTTGTACACACTTGTACACCTTTGTACACACTTGTACAACCTTGTACACACTTGTACAACCTTGTACACACTTGTACAACCTTGTACACACTTGTACAACCTTGTACACACTTTTTCAACCTTGTACACACTTATACAACCTTGTACACACTTGTACAACCTTGTACACACTTGTACAACCTTGTACACACTTGTACAACCTTGTACACACTTGTACAACCTTGTACACACTTGTACAACCTTGTACACACTTGTACAACCTTGTAAAAAATTTGTAAAACCTTGTACACACTTGTACACCCTTGTACACACTTGTACAAGCTTGTACACACTTGTACAACCTTGTACACACTTGTTCACCCTTGTACACACTTGTACAACCTTTTACAAACTTGTACACACTTGTACAAAATTGTACATTCTTGTACATACTTGTACATCCTTGTACACATTTGTACAACCTTGTACAAACCTGTACACCCTTGTACACACTTGTACAAGCTTGTACACACTTGTACACCCTTGTACAAACTTGTGCACCCTTGTACACTTTTGTACACCCTTGTACACAATTGTACAACCTTGTACAAACTTAAACACACTTGAACAAACTTGTACACACTTGTACAACCTTGTACACACTTGTACAACCTTGTACACACTTGTACAACCTTGTACACGCTTGTACAACCTTGTACACACTTGTACAACCTTTTACACACTTGTACAACCTTGTACACACTTGTACAACCTTGTACTCAATTGTAAAACCTTGTACACACTTGTACAACCTTGTAAACACTTGTACAACCTTGTACAAACCTGTACACCCTTGTACACACTTGTACACCCTTGTACAAACTTGTGCACCCTTGTACACTTTTGTACACCCTTGTACACATTTGTACAACCTTGTACAAACCTGTACACCCTTGTACACACTTGTACAAGCTTGTACACGATTGTACACTCTTGTACACACTTGTGCAACCTTGTACACACTTGTACAACCTTGTAAACACTTGTACAACCTTGTACAAACCTGTACACCCTTGTACACACTTGTACACCCTTGTACAAACTTGTGCACCCTTGTACACTTTTGTACACCCTTGTACACATTTGTACAACCTTGTACAAACTTGTACACACTTGTACAAACTTGTACACACTTGTACAACCTTGTACACACTTGTACAACCTTGTACACACTTGTACAACCTTGTACACACTTGTACAACCTTGTACACAATTGTAAAACATTGTACACACTTGTACAACCTTGTACAAACTTGTACACACTTGTATAAACTTTTACATCCTTGTACACATTTGTACACCCTTGTACACACTTATACAACCTTGTACAAACCTGTAAACCCTTGTACAAACTTGTACACACTTGTACAAGCTTGTACACACTTGTACACCCTTGTACAAACTTGTGCACCCTTGTACACTTTTGTACACCCTTGTACACATTTGTACAACCTTGTACAAACTTGTACACACTTGAACAAACTTGTACACACTTGTACAACCTTGTACACACTTGTACAACCTTGTACACACTTGTACAACCTTGTACACGCTTGTACAACCTTGTACACACTTGTACAACCTTTTACACAATTGTAAAACCTTGCACACACTTGTACATTCTTGTACAAACTTGTACTTACTTGTACAACCTTGTACAAACTTGTACACACTTGTACAAACTTTTACATCCTTGTACACATTTGTACACCCTTGTACACACTTGTACAACCTTGTACATACCTGTACACCCTTGTACACACTTGTACAAGCTTGTACACACTTGTGCACCCTTGTATACATTTGTACAACCTTGTACAAACTTGTAAACAATTGTACAAACTTGTACACACTTGTACAAACTTGTACACCCTTGTACACACTTGTACAACCTTGTACACACTTGTACAAACTTGTACACCCTTGTACACACTTGTACAACCTTGTACACACTTGTACAACCTTGTACACACTTGTACAACCTTGTACACACTTGTACAACATTGTACACAATTGTACAACCTTGTACAACCTTGTACACACTTGTACAACCTTGTACACACTTGTACAACCTTGTAAACACTTGTACAACCTTGTAAAAACTTGTACAACCTTGTACACACTTGTACACCCTTGTACACACTTGTACAAGCTTGTACACACTTGTACAACCTTGTACACACTTGTTCACCCTTGTACACACTTGTACAACCTTTTACAAACTTGTACACACTTGTACAAAATTGTACATTCTTGTACATACTTGTACATCCTTGTACACATTTGTACAACCTAGTACAAACCTGTACACCATTGTACACACTTGTACAAGCTTGTACACACTTGTACACCCTTGTACAAACTTGTGCACCCTTGTACACTTTTGTACACCCTTGTACACATTTGTACAACCTTGTACAAACTTAAACACACTTTTACAAACATGTACACACTTGAACAACCATGTACACACTTGTACAACCTTGTACACACTTGTACAACCTTGTACACACTTGTACACCTTTGTACACACTTGTTCAACCTTGTACACACTTGTACAACCTTGTACACACTTGTACAACCTTGTACACACTTGTACAACCTTGTACACACTTGTACACACTTGTACAAACTTGTACATTCTTGTACATACTTGTACTCCCTTGTAAACACTTGTACAACCTTGTACAAACCTGTACACCCTTGTACACACTTGTACAAGCTTGTACACACTTCTACAAGCTTGTACACACTTGTACACCCTTGTACAAACTTGTGCACCCTTGTACACTTTTGTACACCCTTGTATACATTTGTACAACCTTGTACAAACTTGTACACACTTGTACAAACTTGTACACACTTGTACAAACTTGTACACCCTTGTACACACTTGTACAACCTTGTACACACTTGTACAACCTTGTACACACTTGTACAACCTTGTACACAATTGTACAACCTTGTACAACCTTGTACACACTTGTACAACCTTGTACACACTTGTACAACCTTGTACACACTTGTACAACCTTGTACACACTTGTACACCTTTGTACACACTTGTACAACCTTGTACACACTTGTACAAACTTGTACACACTTGTACAACCTTGTACACACTTGTACAACCTTGTACACACTTGTACAACCTTGTACACACTTGTACAACCTTGTACACAATTGTAAAACATTGTACACACTTGTACAACCTTGTACAAACTTGTACACACTTGTACAAACTTTTACATCCTTGTACACATTTGTACACCCTTGTACACACTTGTACAACCTTGTACAAACCTGTAAACCCTTGTACACACTTGTAAAAGCTTGTACACGATTGTACAAGCTTGTACACGATTGTACACCCTTGTACACACTTGTGCACCCTTGTACACACTTGTAAAACCTTGTACACACTTGTACAACCTTGTACACACTTGTACAACCTTGTACACACTTGTACAACCTTGTACACACTTGTACAATCATGTACACACTTGTACAACCTTGTACACACTTGTACAACCTTGTACACAATTGTACACGTTTGTACAACCTTGTACAAACTTGTACACACTTGTACAACCTTGTACACACTTGTACAACCTTGTACACAATTGTAAAACATTGTACACACTTGTACAACCTTGTACAAACTTGTACACACTTGTACAAACTTTTACATCCTTGTACACATTTGTACACCCTTGTACACACTTGTACAACCTTGTACAAACCTGTAAACCCTTGTACACACTTGTAAAAGCTTGTACACGATTGTACAAGCTTGTACACGATTGTACACCCTTGTACACAATTGTGCACCCTTGTACACACTTGTAAAACCTTGTACACACTTGTACAACCTTGTACACTCTTGTACAACCTTGTACACACTTGTACAACCTTGTACACACTTGTACAATTATGTACACACTTGTACAACCTTGTACACACTTGTACAACCTTGTACACAATTGTACACGTTTGTACAACCTTGTACAAACTTGTACACACTTGTACAACCTTGTACAAACTTGTACACACTTGTACAACCTTGTACAAACTTGTGCACCCTTGTACACTTTTGTACACCCTTGTGTACATTTGTACAACCTTGTACAAACTTTTACACACTTGTACAAACATGTACACCATTGTACACACTTGTACAAGCTTGTACACACTTGTACACCCTTGTACAAACTTGTGCACCCTTGTACACTTTTGTACACCCTTGTACACATTTGTACAACCTTGTACAAACTTAAACACACTTTTACAAACATGTACACACTTGAACAACCATGTACACACTTGTACAACCTTGTACACACTTGTACAACCTTGTACACACTTGTACACCTTTGTACACACTTGTTCAACCTTGTACACACTTGTACAACCTTGTACACACTTGTACAACCTTGTACACACTTGTACAACCTTGATCACACTTGTACACACTTGTACAAACTTGTACATTCTTGTACATACTTGTACTCCCTTGTAAACACTTGTACAACCTTGTACAAACCTGTACACCCTTGTACACACTTGTACAAGCTTGTACACACTTCTACAAGCTTGTACACACTTGTACACCCTTGTACAAACTTGTGCACCCTTGTACACTTTTGTACACCCTTGTATACATTTGTACAACCTTGTACAAACTTGTACACACTTGTACAAACTTGTACACACTTGTACAAACTTGTACACCCTTGTACACACTTGTACAACCTTGTACACACTTGTACAACCTTGTACACACTTGTACAACCTTGTACACAATTGTACAACCTTGTACAACCTTGTACACACTTGTACAACCTTGTACACACTTGTACAACCTTGTACACACTTGTACAACCTTGTACACACTTGTACACCTTTGTACACACTTGTACAACCTTGTACACACTTGTACAAACTTGTACACACTTGTACAACCTTGTACACACTTGTACAACCTTGTACACACTTGTACAACCTTGTACACACTTGTACAACCTTGTACACAATTGTAAAACATTGTACACACTTGTACAACCTTGTACAAACTTGTACACACTTGTACAAACTTTTACATCCTTGTACACATTTGTACACCCTTGTACACACTTGTACAACCTTGTACAAACCTGTAAACCCTTGTACACACTTGTTAAAGCTTGTACACGATTGTACAAGCTTGTACACGATTGTACACCCTTGTACACACTTGTGCACCCTTGTACACACTTGTAAAACCTTGTACACACTTGTACAACCTTGTACACACTTGTACAACCTTGTACACACTTGTACAACCTTGTACACACTTGTACAATCATGTACACACTTGTACAACCTTGTACACACTTGTACAACCTTGTACACAATTGTACACGTTTGTACAACCTTGTACAAACTTGTACACACTTGTACAACCTTGTACAAACTTGTACACACTTGTACAACCTTGTACAAACTTGTGCACCTTTGTACACTTTTGTACACCCTTGTGTACATTTGTACAACCTTGTACAAACTTTTACACACTTGTACAAACATGTACACACTTGTACAAACTTGTACACCCTTGTACACACTTGTAAAACCTTGTACACACTTGTACAACCTTGTACACAATTGTACAACCTTGTACAACCATGTACACACTTGTACAACTTTGTACACACTTGTACAACCTTGTACACACTTGTACACCTTTGTACACACTTGTTATACTGATGTAAGGGAAATGTTAATTAAATTTAAATTATTTTAATTCACATAATATAATATACATATAATATCATGATCAATGGCTAACTAGATTCACTGTATTTACACTTCACCTTGTTGGCAGAACTGGAGAACAGCTGTTAATTAACTAAAGTCATTTTTGTAATGAGCTGTTTCTTCAAATCTTTCTTAGTTGGCTGATTCCCTTAAAAATTGTACAAACTCGTGAAAATGTAAGTAGAAAACATTTTAAATATAAGAAAATTGATTTATGTGGTATTGTATTGTAAATAATCTTGTTTGCCATGTTTTTACCTATGATTATATATATTATTTTGATTGTCTGTCAGTTAATAACTTTGTAAATGTCAAATATTAAATACTCAACTTTCATGTTACATTTGGATTGAAAAAGCACATGTTCTGAGAATATTTTATAAATTGTAAAATCACCTTAAATTAATTATGTTTGCCTCAATTATGTGAAACTAGTATTACTTTAGTTTACCTGTTATTATTTCTTTTGAAATTGTTACAGACGAGTTCAAGCATTAGGCCTACTGTACTTGAAACAGTCATAGTCCGTAGGAACTGGGAATCACAGCCTATTTAAGCCAGTCAAATCGTAGGAATTTTACCAAGTAAGACTGTTGCCATTTAATTACTGATATAGTAATATTAGATATCATTTATAAGGAAGATTATAAAGGATTTTCGTTTATTTAGAAGAATTAAATTATAATTTGTTATTACCATGCATTGGAGTAATTTGTGCAGCATCCTAACATCTGAGGGAAATCACCTAATGATAGGTTATCACAGCAAACCTCATCTTAGCTGTTAGCTTGGTGTTGAAGAATAATAAGTCCAAATTAAATCTAGCCTACCTACTCTCCGGTGATTGGCCATACAGGGGTACTGGGTAGCGTATAGAAGTGCGCAACTCTGCTTATTTATTATTAATTTCAACCCTTGCGCCTATTTAAACCAAGACATTGTGGTGAACTTTGCTAACCTCAAGTTAACTTTGCTAGCCTACAAGAAAATTTTGAGAAGTGACATAACTTCTGCCATAAAATTAGTTTGTTTCAGCAAAGTGATTCATAAACTGCCAAAATTATTCTGTGTATAATAGGTCCAGTAATTTCCGACAATGGAAAAATTCAATTTAAATTATTTAAGTAAAGATGAACTTAAGTATGAAATTTTAAGTAGAGGAGAAGATTCTACCTTTAACAACGTAGAAGCACTCAGGAAACAGCTCAGATCTATTTTACAGGTTCAACCAGATGTGAACAATCTTATTGGGAAATTAGCTTTAAGTACTGAACTTCAAACCGTAGAAATTAAGGTAGATCTATTTCAGCTACTTATAGAACAGTGTGATACCCAACCGAGCAACCTGTACATAGCAAGAATGTCAGCTCTATGTACTCATCTGCACCTTAGAATAAGTAATATAAGCGCATGTATGTTAGGTCCAAACTGCTTCGGTAAGTTGGACAAATTGAAGGTCAATTTACAAGAACTGCAAAGCAAATTTGATGAAATCAAAAACCAAGTATCTTTACCTGAATTGAACCAATATGAAGAGGATTTAAATAAGTCAATCGTCGAGGAAGAAAACTTAGTTGAACAGTTAACTAGCCCGACAAAACCAAATAGGCCTAACCTAAATCATACTTCTACACCGGAAGGGACGAATCAAGAAACTACAATTAAACCTATAGAGCCTACTGAAACTAACCTAAATGAAAACCCTAACATGCAAAATAATATGTTAAATATGCCTACAAATCCTAATCACACGCAAATACACACCATGCCTATATACAAGTTACCTAACCCTGTTGAAGGTTATCTCAGTGAGATCACAGAATGCAATGGACTCGAATTGACCCCCTTGCTTTCATTTTTACGAAATGCAATAATAAGCAAAAATGAAGCTAACATCACTGATCAACATTTGTATGGCATCTGGCCCAATCACACAAAACGGCCCTTGAGCACAAAAATCGTGGAGTGTAAAACTGTTGGATTCACAATGAATAAGGTAGGCCTACTTGAATCAATCGTAGAAACCTATGTTCCTGTGACGTTAAAGGAAGAAGATGTACCAGATCAAAAGGAAAAAGAACTCGATTTACAAGTCAGCCTAACTGCCATCAATGCATCGACCAAAACATCCAACTTCAAATTGATGTTTGACCATGAGCCCAGCTGTGCGCTAACCAACCTGTGGGACAGTAAGAGTCTGATATGCAGCGACCTAACGATGGAAGAAATGAAGCAAAGCCTGAACCAAAGCATGAGAAATTCAAGAAACTGTGTGAAATTCGACAGACATTGGTGGAGATTATCGCCTAAGAGAGCAAAACATCCATTTAAGTTAAAGTCTCATGTACTTATTCGTACACATTACTTAAGCAATGAGGCCAAGAAGTTTCGTAAGAAAGGTTAAGTAAATGTTTAGTTCAATGCAACCCATGAGTGTACGCCTAGTTTGTTTGTTATTTCAGGTCATAATTCAGGTCACGGGTCTTATCTTGAAACCAAAGTTTCAACTTGTAAATACATGAATGGAATGATGCCAGGGATGCAACTTTAGTTGAAAAGGAAAAGTTATGTTATTATTAAGATTGATGTATAATTAATTAAGATCGTAGGGACAGAAATTTTTGTTATTTTAATATTGTTAAGTTAGGCCTAGTGATTTGAAATGAAAATTTTATGGAGTTCGCTAATAAGTTATTGCACCATAGTATGAATGCGTGGAGTATATGTTTGTATAAATCCGTGAATGTTTGTGACACGAATGGTTTGTATGTTTGTATGATTTGAATGGTAAGTTACTTTTAGATTTAAGGAACACTTTAACTACACTAGACACTTTCACACACAAAATAAACACAAAACTATAAATTTAAAGTAAAACATCACACGACACACAAAACACAACACACTGATTAGCTATTCAAAACTGAAATGGCGATTTTTCTTTAAAACAAATCACTTGATGTTATTTTCCAGGTTGGCCAACACAGAGTTTTTTATTTGAGATTTTGAATGTTGATAAAACAAATGAAAAATGAGTTCTATGATCTTAATGTTATACAACTTCTTGAATTGTCAGGGTATATGACTTAAATGTATTTGTAAATAGTTTGTTAGGACAAGAAACGTGAACATTTTGAATTATTTAAAAAGATGATTATTGATTATCAATAAAGATATTGCTTTGAATGTTGGTAGCACCGTAGCACGCATGTTGAAGGAATTGATTATCTTGTTTGATGCTGCCATCTATTAGCCTCTGTTGTAACTATGTTGGATAATAATAATGTGTCTGTTCTGTATAGCTATCTCGCGGTGAATTTTGGTACTAAATACTCATCGCAAAGAACACCGCATAGTTATAGAAAAGTTCACAGATGGGAAATATATATTTTCTTTTTTCATTTTGAATTTGAATTGTGTAGATATAAGTGAAAATTTTGTTGTGAAGATTAGTATGTTTATTTCTTTGATTTGTATAAAGAGATTTTAGTTGGATTTTAAAATAATTCAAATTTAAAAAGAGGTAGAGGGATATTTTATACTGATGTAAGGGAAATGTTAATTAAATTTAAATTATTTTAATTCACATAATATAATATACATATAATATCATGATCAATGGCTAACTAGATTCACTGTATTTACACTTCACCTTGTTGGCAGAACTGGAGAACAGCTGTTAATTAACTAAAGTCATTTTTGTAATGAGCTGTTTCTTCAAATCTTTCTTAGTTGGCTGATTCCCTTAAAAATTGTACAAACTCGTGAAAATGTAAGTAGAAAACATTTTAAATATAAGAAAATTGATTTATGTGGTATTGTATTGTAAATAATCTTGTTTGCCATGTTTTTACCTATGATTATATATATTATTTTGATTGTCTGTCAGTTAATAACTTTGTAAATGTCAAATATTAAATACTCAACTTTCATGTTACATTTGGATTGAAAAAGCACATGTTCTGAGAATATTTTATAAATTGTAAAATCACCTTAAATTTATTATGTTTGCCTCAATTATGTGAAACTAGTATTACTTTAGTTTACCTGTTATTATTTCTTTTGAAATTGTTACAGACGAGTTCAAGCATTAGGCCTACTGTACTTGAAACAGTCATAGTCCGTAGGAACTGGGAATCACAGCCTATTTAAGCCAGTCAAATCGTAGGAATTTTACCAAGTAAGACTGTTGCCATTTAATTACTGATATAGTAATATTAGATATCATTTATAAGGAAGATTATAAAGGATTTTCGTTTATTTAGAAGAATTAAATTATAATTTGTTATTACCATGCATTGGAGTAATTTGTGCAGCATCCTAACATCTGAGGGAAATCACCTAATGATAGGTTATCACAGCAAACCTCATCTTAGCTGTTAGCTTGGTGTTGAAGAATAATAAGTCCAAATTAAATCTAGCCTACCTACTCTCCGGTGATTGGCCATACAGGGGTACTGGGTAGCGTATATTGTACAACCTTGTACACTATGGTACAACCTTGTACACACTTGTACAACCTTGTACACACTTGTACAACCTTTTACAAACTTGTACACACTTGTACAAACTTGTACATTCTTTTGTACACCCTTGTAAACACTTGTACAACCTTGTACAAACCTGTACACCCTTGTACACACTTGTACACCCTTGTACAAACTTGTGCACCCTTGTACACTTTTGTACACCCTTGTATACATTTGTACAACCTTGTACAAACTTGTACACACTTGTACAAACTTGTACACACTTGTACAAACTTGTACACCCTTGTACACATTGTACAACCTTGTACACACTTGTACAACCTTGTACACAATTGTACAACCTTGTACAACCATGTACACACTTGTACAACCTTGTACACACTTGTACAACCTTGTACACACTTGTACACCTTTGTACACACTTATACAACCTTGTACACACTTGTACAACCTTGTACACACTTGTACAACCTTGTACACACTTGTACAACCTTGTACACACTTGTACTACCTTGTACACACTTGTACAACCTTGTACACACTTGTACAACCTTGTAAAAACTTGTACAAGCTTGTACACGATTGTACACCCTTGTACACACTTGTGCACCCTTGTACACACTTGTACAACCTTGTACACACTTGTACAACCTTTTACACAATTGTACAACCATGTACACACTTGTACAACCTTGTACACACTTATACAACCTTGTACACACTTGTACAACCTTGTACACACTTGTACAACCTTGTACACAATTGTACAAGCTTGTACACACTTGTACAACCTTGTACACACTTGTACAACCTTGTACACACTTGTGCACCCTTGTACAAACTTGTACTTACTTGTACAACCTTGTACTAACTTGTACACACTTGTACAAACTTTTACATCATTGTACACATTTGTACACCCTTGTACACACTTGTACAACCTTGTACAAACCTGTACACCCTTGTACACACTTGTGCAACCTTGTACACACTTGTACACCCTTCTACACACTTGTACAACCTTTTACAAACTTGTACATTCTTGTACATACTTGTACACCCTTGTAAACACTTGTACAAACTTGTACAAACCTGTACACCCTTGTACACCCTTGTAAACACTTGTACAAACTTGTACAAACCTGTACACCCTTGTACACACTTGTACAACCTTTCACACACTTTTTCAACCTTGTACACACTTATACAACCTTGTACACACTTGTACAACCTTGTACACACTTGTACAACCTTGTACACACTTGTACAACCTTGTACACACTTGTACAACCTTGTACACACTTGTACAACCTTGTACACACTTGTACAACCTTGTACACACTTGTACAACCTTGTAAAAACTTGTAAAACCTTGTACACACTTGTACACCCTTGTACACACTTGTACAAGCTTGTACACACTTGTACAACCTTGTACACACTTGTTCACCCTTATACACACTTGTACAACCTTTTACAAACTTGTACACACTTGTACAAAATTGTACATTCTTGTACATACTTGTACATCCTTGTACACATTTGTACAACCTTGTACAAACCTGTACACCCTTGTACACACTTGTACAAGCTTGTACACACTTGTACACCCTTGTACAAACTTAAACACACTTGTACAAACATGTACACACTTGAACAACCATGTACACACTTGTACAACCTTGTACACACTTGTACAAGCTTGTACACACTTGTACAAACTTGTACACACTTGTACAACCTTGTACACACTTGTACAACCTTGTACACAATTGTAAAACCTTGTACACACTTGTACAACCTTGTACAAACCTGTACACCCTTGTACACACTTGTACAAGCTTGTACACGATTGTACACTCTTGTACACACTTGTGCAACCTTGTACACACTTGTACAACCTTGTAAACACTTGTACAACCTTGTACAAACCTGTACACCCTTGTACACACTTGTACACCCTTGTACAAACTTGTGCACCCTTGTACACTTTTGTACACCCTTGTACACATTTGTACAACCTTGTACAAACTTGTACACACTTGTACAAACTTGTACACACTTGTACAACCTTGTACACACTTGTACAACCTTGTACACACTTGTACAACCTTGTACACACTTGTACAACCTTGTACACAATTGTAAAACATTGTACACACTTGTACAACCTTGTACAAACTTGTACACACTTGTATAAACTTTTACATCCTTGTACACATTTGTACACCCTTGTACACACTTGTACAACCTTGTACAAACCTGTAAACCCTTGTACAAACTTGTACACACTTGTACAAGCTTGTACACACTTGTACACCCTTGTACAAACTTGTGCACCCTTGTACACTTTTGTAAACCCTTGTACACATTTGTACAACCTTGTACAAACTTGTACACACTTGAACAAACTTGTACACACTTGTACAACCTTGTACACACTTGTACAACCTTGTACACACTTGTACAACCTTGTACACGCTTGTACAACCTTGTACACACTTGTACAACCTTTTACACAATTGTAAAACCTTGTACACACTTGTACATTCTTGTACAAACTTGTACTTACTTGTACAACCTTGTACAAACTTGTACACACTTGTACAAACTTTTACATCCTTGTACACATTTGTACACCCTTGTACACACTTGTACAACCTTGTACAAACCTGTACACCCTTGTACACACTTGTACAAGCTTGTACACGATTGTACACCCTTGTACACACTTGTGCACCCTTGTATACATTTGTACAACCTTGTACAAACTTGTACAACATTGTACACAATTGTACAACCTTGTACAACCTTGTACACACTTGTACAACCTTGTACACACTTGTACAACCTTGTACACACTTGTACAACCTTGTAAAAACTTGTACAACCTTGTACACACTTGTACACCCTTGTACACACTTGTACAAGCTTGTACACACTTGTACAACCTTGTACACACTTGTTCACCCTTGTACACACTTGTACAACCTTTTACAAACTTGTACACACTTGTACAAAATTGTACATTCTTGTACATACTTGTACATCCTTGTACACATTTGTACAACCTAGTACAAACCTGTACACCATTGTACACACTTGTACAAGCTTGTACACACTTGTACACCCTTGTACAAACTTGTGCACCCTTGTACACTTTTGTACACCCTTGTACACATTTGTACAACCTTGTACAAACTTAAACACACTTTTACAAACATGTACACACTTGAACAACCATGTACACACTTGTACAACCTTGTACACACTTGTACAACCTTGTACACACTTGTACACCTTTGTACACACTTATTCAACCTTGTACACACTTGTACAACCTTGTACACACTTGTACAACCTTGTACACACTTGTACAACCTTGTACACACTTGTACACACTTGTACAAACTTGTACATTCTTGTACATACTTGTACTCCCTTGTAAACACTTGTACAACCTTGTACAAACCTGTACACCCTTGTACACACTTGTACAAGCTTGTACACACTTCTACAAGCTTGTACACACTTGTACACCCTTGTACAAACTTGTGCACCCTTGTACACTTTTGTACACCCTAGTATACATTTGTACAACCTTGTACAAACTTGTACACACTTGTACAAACTTGTACACACTTGTACAAACTTGTACACCCTTGTACACACTTGTACAACCTTGTACACACTTGTACAACCTTGTACACACTTGTACAACCTTGTACACAATTGTACAACCTTGTACACACTTGTACAACCTTGTACACACTTGTACACCTTTGTACACACTTGTACAACCTTGTACACACTTGTACAAACTTGTACACACTTGTACAACCTTGTACACACTTGTACAACCTTGTACACACTTGTACAACCTTGTACACACTTGTACAACCTTGTACACAATTGTAAAACATTGTACACACTTGTACAACCTTGTACAAACTTGTACACACTTGTACAAACTTTTACATCCTTGTACACATTTGTACACCCTTGTACACACTTGTACAACCTTGTACAAACCTGTAAACCCTTGTACACACTTGTAAAAGCTTGTACACGATTGTACAAGCTTGTACACGATTGTACACCCTTGTACACACTTGTGCACCCTTGTACACACTTGTAAAACCTTGTACACACTTGTACAACCTTGTACACACTTGTACAACCTTGTACACACTTGTACAACCTTGTACACACTTGTACAATCATGTACACACTTGTACAACCTTGTACACACTTGTACAACCTTGTACACAATTGTACACGTTTGTACAACCTTGTACAAACTTGTACACACTTGTACAACCTTGTACACACATGTACAACCTTGTACACAATTGTAAAACATTGTACACACTTGTACAACCTTGTACAAACTTGTACACACTTGTACAAACTTTTACATCCTTGTACACATTTGTACACCCTTGTACACACTTGTACAACCTTGTACAAACCTGTAAACCCTTGTACACACTTGTAAAAGCTTGTACACGATTGTACAAGCTTGTACACGATTGTACACCCTTGTACACAATTGTGCACCCTTGTACACACTTGTAAAACCTTGTACACACTTGTACAACCTTGTACACTCTTGTACAACCTTGTACACACTTGTACAACCTTGTACACACTTGTACAATTATGTACACACTTGTACAACCTTGTACACACTTGTACAACCTTGTACACAATTGTACACGTTTGTACAACCTTGTACAAACTTGTACACACTTGTACAACCTTGTACAAACTTGTACACACTTGTACAACCTTGTACAAACTTGTGCACCCTTGTACACTTTTGTACACCCTTGTGTACATTTGTACAACCTTGTACAAACTTTTACACACTTGTACAAACATGTACACCATTGTACACACTTGTACAAGCTTGTACACACTTGTACACCCTTGTACAAACTTGTGCACCCTTGTACACTTTTGTACACCCTTGTACACATTTGTACAACCTTGTACAAACTTAAACACACTTTTACAAACATGTACACACTTGAACAACCATGTACACACTTGTACAACCTTGTACACACTTGTACAACCTTGTACACACTTGTACACCTTTGTACACACTTGTTCAACCTTGTACACACTTGTACAACCTTGTACACACTTGTACAACCTTGTACACACTTGTACAACCTTGTACACACTTGTACACACTTGTACAAACTTGTACATTCTTGTACATACTTGTACTCCCTTGTAAACACTTGTACAACCTTGTACAAACCTGTACACCCTTGTACACACTTGTACAAGCTTGTACACACTTCTACAAGCTTGTACACACTTGTACACCCTTGTACAAACTTGTGCACCCTTGTACACTTTTGTACACCCTTGTATACATTTGTACAACCTTGTACAAACTTGTACACACTTGTACAAACTTGTACACACTTGTACAAACTTGTACACCCTTGTACACACTTGTACAACCTTGTACACACTTGTACAACCTTGTACACACTTGTACAACCTTGTACACACTTGTACAACCTTGTACACAATTGTACAACCTTGTACAACCTTGTACACACTTGTACAACCTTGTACACACTTGTACAACCTTGTACACACTTGTACAACCTTGTACACACTTGTACACCTTTGTACACACTTGTACAACCTTGTACACACTTGTACAAACTTGTACACACTTGTACAACCTTGTACACACTTGTACAACCTTGTACACACTTGTACAACCTTGTACACACTTGTACAACCTTGTACACAATTGTAAAACATTGTACACACTTGTACAACCTTGTACAAACTTGTACACACTTGTACAAACTTTTACATCCTTGTACACATTTGTACACCCTTGTACACACTTGTACAACCTTGTACAAACCTGTAAACCCTTGTACACACTTGTAAAAGCTTGTACACGATTGTACAAGCTTGTACACGATTGTACACCCTTGTACACACTTGTGCACCCTTGTACACACTTGTAAAACCTTGTACACACTTGTACAACCTTGTACACACTTGTACAACCTTGTACACACTTGTACAACCTTGTACACACTTGAACAATCATGTACACACTTGTACAACCTTGTACACACTTGTACAACCTTGTACACAATTGTACACGTTTGTACAACCTTGTACAAACTTGTACACACTTGTACAACCTTGTACAAACTTGTACACACTTGTACAACCTTGTACAAACTTGTGCACCCTTGTACACTTTTGTACACCCTTGTGTACATTTGTACAACCTTGTACAAACTTTTACACACTTGTACAAACATGTACACACTTGTACAAACTTGTACACCCTTGTACACACTTGTAAAACCTTGTACACACTTGTACAACCTTGTACACAATTGTACAACCTTGTACAACCATGTACACACTTGTACAACTTTGTACACACTTGTACAACCTTGTACACACTTGTACACCTTTGTACACACTTGTACAACCTTGTACACTATGGTACAACCTTGTACACACTTGTACAACCTTGTACACACTTGTACAACCTTTTACAAACTTGTACACACTTGTACAAACTTGTACATTCTTTTGTACACCCTTGTAAACACTTGTACAACCTTGTACAAACCTGTACACCCTTGTACACACTTGTACACCCTTGTACAAACTTGTGCACCCTTGTACACTTTTGTACACCCTTGTATACATTTGTACAACCTTGTACAAACTTGTACACACTTGTACAAACTTGTACACACTTGTACAAACTTGTACACCCTTGTACACATTGTACAACCTTGTACACACTTGTACAACCTTGTACACAATTGTACAACCTTGTACAACCATGTACACACTTGTACAACCTTGTACACACTTGTACAACCTTGTACACACTTGTACACCTTTGTACACACTTATACAACCTTGTACACACTTGTACAACCTTGTACACACTTGTACAACCTTGTACACACTTGTACAACCTTGTACACACTTGTACTACCTTGTACACACTTGTACAACCTTGTACACACTTGTACAACCTTGTAAAAACTTGTACAAGCTTGTACACGATTGTACACCCTTGTACACACTTGTGCACCCTTGTACACACTTGTACAACCTTGTACACACTTGTACAACCTTTTACACAATTGTACAACCATGTACACACTTGTACAACCTTGTACACACTTATACAACCTTGTACACACTTGTACAACCTTGTACACACTTGTACAACCTTGTACACAATTGTACAAGCTTGTACACACTTGTACAACCTTGTACACACTTGTACAACCTTGTACACACTTGTGCACCCTTGTACAAACTTGTACTTACTTGTACAACCTTGTACTAACTTGTACACACTTGTACAAACTTTTACATCATTGTACACATTTGTACACCCTTGTACACACTTGTACAACCTTGTACAAACCTGTACACCCTTGTACACACTTGTGCAACCTTGTACACACTTGTACACCCTTCTACACACTTGTACAACCTTTTACAAACTTGTACATTCTTGTACATACTTGTACACCCTTGTAAACACTTGTACAAACTTGTACAAACCTGTACACCCTTGTACACCCTTGTAAACACTTGTACAAACTTGTACAAACCTGTACACCCTTGTACACACTTGTACAACCTTTCACACACTTTTTCAACCTTGTACACACTTATACAACCTTGTACACACTTGTACAACCTTGTACACACTTGTACAACCTTGTACACACTTGTACAACCTTGTACACACTTGTACAACCTTGTACACACTTGTACAACCTTGTACACACTTGTACAACCTTGTACACACTTGTACAACCTTGTAAAAACTTGTAAAACCTTGTACACACTTGTACACCCTTGTACACACTTGTACAAGCTTGTACACACTTGTACAACCTTGTACACACTTGTTCACCCTTATACACACTTGTACAACCTTTTACAAACTTGTACACACTTGTACAAAATTGTACATTCTTGTACATACTTGTACATCCTTGTACACATTTGTACAACCTTGTACAAACCTGTACACCCTTGTACACACTTGTACAAGCTTGTACACACTTGTACACCCTTGTACAAACTTAAACACACTTGTACAAACATGTACACACTTGAACAACCATGTACACACTTGTACAACCTTGTACACACTTGTACAAGCTTGTACACACTTGTACAAACTTGTACACACTTGTACAACCTTGTACACACTTGTACAACCTTGTACACAATTGTAAAACCTTGTACACACTTGTACAACCTTGTACAAACCTGTACACCCTTGTACACACTTGTACAAGCTTGTACACGATTGTACACTCTTGTACACACTTGTGCAACCTTGTACACACTTGTACAACCTTGTAAACACTTGTACAACCTTGTACAAACCTGTACACCCTTGTACACACTTGTACACCCTTGTACAAACTTGTGCACCCTTGTACACTTTTGTACACCCTTGTACACATTTGTACAACCTTGTACAAACTTGTACACACTTGTACAAACTTGTACACACTTGTACAACCTTGTACACACTTGTACAACCTTGTACACACTTGTACAACCTTGTACACACTTGTACAACCTTGTACACAATTGTAAAACATTGTACACACTTGTACAACCTTGTACAAACTTGTACACACTTGTATAAACTTTTACATCCTTGTACACATTTGTACACCCTTGTACACACTTGTACAACCTTGTACAAACCTGTAAACCCTTGTACAAACTTGTACACACTTGTACAAGCTTGTACACACTTGTACACCCTTGTACAAACTTGTGCACCCTTGTACACTTTTGTAAACCCTTGTACACATTTGTACAACCTTGTACAAACTTGTACACACTTGAACAAACTTGTACACACTTGTACAACCTTGTACACACTTGTACAACCTTGTACACACTTGTACAACCTTGTACACGCTTGTACAACCTTGTACACACTTGTACAACCTTTTACACAATTGTAAAACCTTGTACACACTTGTACATTCTTGTACAAACTTGTACTTACTTGTACAACCTTGTACAAACTTGTACACACTTGTACAAACTTTTACATCCTTGTACACATTTGTACACCCTTGTACACACTTGTACAACCTTGTACAAACCTGTACACCCTTGTACACACTTGTACAAGCTTGTACACGATTGTACACCCTTGTACACACTTGTGCACCCTTGTATACATTTGTACAACCTTGTACAAACTTGTACAACATTGTACACAATTGTACAACCTTGTACAACCTTGTACACACTTGTACAACCTTGTACACACTTGTACAACCTTGTACACACTTGTACAACCTTGTAAAAACTTGTACAACCTTGTACACACTTGTACACCCTTGTACACACTTGTACAAGCTTGTACACACTTGTACAACCTTGTACACACTTGTTCACCCTTGTACACACTTGTACAACCTTTTACAAACTTGTACACACTTGTACAAAATTGTACATTCTTGTACATACTTGTACATCCTTGTACACATTTGTACAACCTAGTACAAACCTGTACACCATTGTACACACTTGTACAAGCTTGTACACACTTGTACACCCTTGTACAAACTTGTGCACCCTTGTACACTTTTGTACACCCTTGTACACATTTGTACAACCTTGTACAAACTTAAACACACTTTTACAAACATGTACACACTTGAACAACCATGTACACACTTGTACAACCTTGTACACACTTGTACAACCTTGTACACACTTGTACACCTTTGTACACACTTATTCAACCTTGTACACACTTGTACAACCTTGTACACACTTGTACAACCTTGTACACACTTGTACAACCTTGTACACACTTGTACACACTTGTACAAACTTGTACATTCTTGTACATACTTGTACTCCCTTGTAAACACTTGTACAACCTTGTACAAACCTGTACACCCTTGTACACACTTGTACAAGCTTGTACACACTTCTACAAGCTTGTACACACTTGTACACCCTTGTACAAACTTGTGCACCCTTGTACACTTTTGTACACCCTAGTATACATTTGTACAACCTTGTACAAACTTGTACACACTTGTACAAACTTGTACACACTTGTACAAACTTGTACACCCTTGTACACACTTGTTCAACCTTGTACACACTTGTACAACCTTGTACACACTTGTACAACCTTGTACACAATTGTACAACCTTGTACACACTTGTACAACCTTGTACACACTTGTACACCTTTGTACACACTTGTACAACCTTGTACACACTTGTACAAACTTGTACACACTTGTACAACCTTGTACACACTTGTACAACCTTGTACACACTTGTACAACCTTGTACACACTTGTACAACCTTGTACACAATTGTAAAACATTGTACACACTTGTACAACCTTGTACAAACTTGTACACACTTGTACAAACTTTTACATCCTTGTACACATTTGTACACCCTTGTACACACTTGTACAACCTTGTACAAACCTGTAAACCCTTGTACACACTTGTAAAAGCTTGTACACGATTGTACAAGCTTGTACACGATTGTACACCCTTGTACACACTTGTGCACCCTTGTACACACTTGTAAAACCTTGTACACACTTGTACAACCTTGTACACACTTGTACAACCTTGTACACACTTGTACAACCTTGTACACACTTGTACAATCATGTACACACTTGTACAACCTTGTACACACTTGTACAACCTTGTACACAATTGTACACGTTTGTACAACCTTGTACAAACTTGTACACACTTGTACAACCTTGTACACACATGTACAACCTTG